>NW_025110326.1:0-32314 GCF_011392965.1 Frieseomelitta varia | reverse complement strand
AAAAAAAAAAAAAAAAAAAAAACACACATTATAATGAAATTAGAACACAATTATGGAGTTACAGAGAAAATAGAAACGATAGTTCTCCCGTCGAATACTCCTTTAATTACTCCAAATGGAGATAGAATTTTTTCAATCTAAAATTAAAGATTTATCATTTGTAAAGGAATTTCATCTAATACGAATTTTTGTGAACTTTGACTCGCGACTGTTTTCAATGATCACACGTCTCGCTATAGCTTCTAAAAGAGACTATGAATCTCCTCAACGAAGGTGAAGATAATTACCTAATATGTACATCATAGTGAAGCAATTGTCGAAGGCAAACCCGACGAAGAAACGGCACAACGTGAACTGCCAGAACGTGTCGGTGAACGCGGTGGCCACTCCAGCGAGAAATCCCATTAAATTAGCTCCGATCAAAGCTGGTATCCTGCCGTATTGATCGGCAATCCATCCAAAAATCAGTCCGCCGAAGATAGCGCCGACGAAGAAGATACTTTGAGCTATGGTTGGCAGAGCGTCGTACTGGCAGACCCATCCCAGCTGCCAACAGAAACCTACAGTCGAGTGATTTACTCTCGGCGACGACGAGCACTCGCAGGAATTTCGTAGGAACGTCCACGTCCCGATTAAATGAATTTCCGTGCCGAGCTTCTTCCTTTTTCTTCCTTTTCGCTGGCAGTCAGCCGGGGAAACTTAAGATCCGGCGTGTAAGTTCTCGCGTATAAAAAATGTAGTTTGTTCCGGCCGCTCGCAAAACTCGAGGAGGAGAAATTTTCTTTTGCCCGGCGGAGAAGTTCACGAAGCAAAGAAAAAAAAAAAAAACAATTGTGTTTGCGACGAAGGTCGATTTCAAAAATTTTGAAAATCGGATTCAAACATTTTCGCAGAGTTGAAATTATTAATAATGTATATGTAATATGTAATAATTATCAATAATTATAATTATAATTATAATATAATAATTATTATATATAATAATAAAAATTAATAAATATATATAATAATTATTATTAATATGTAATAATTTTTAATAATTATAATTGTTAATATTTATAATAATAATTATTAATATGTAATAATTGTTAATATTTATAATAATAATTATTAATATGTAATAATTGTTAATATTCATAATAATAATTATTAATATGTAATAATTTTTAATAATTATAATTATTATTATTACATATTATAATTATTAATATAATAATAATTATTAATATGTAATAATTATTAATAATACATATAATATATATTAATATATATATGTAATAAAGTTTCTGGTAATTATATATGTACATTGTAGAACGTACAACTATACTGGTTGAAAGAGACCGAAAATGGTCAAGAAACAGGGAATTACAGATTCAGTCCGTCTCTCACCTCGGTTGCCACAGTTGCGTACGGAACGGTACTATAATTGAACTCCCATCCGTGTTGACAAGCTTTCGTTGGCCACAACGGGTCCGGCATGTGGCTTTCATTTAACAAAATCTCCCTGTAATTTACATCGTACATGCTGCATCTCGAGTATCCCTCGTGGTTGGCTGGTATCGCTAGCGACAGTCTGAAACGAAGGAGGAAAGACTGTAAACTGATTCAGAGTTCTTTAATGTCGATGAACAGATGTATTTAAAAAATCACTGGGAATCTTCAACATTTTTTTTTAAGTCGATACTGCTTCATTCATCACGATAAAACACTTTTGTCTGAAATTTTATACGAAGTAAAAAAAAAGTTGTACAACTTGTATACCTAATAATAAGTTAGTATGATTGTTAACACGATGGTCAAAATGATGAATTTATAATTTTAGAAAATTTTATATAAAACTTTTTATTAGATATACAAGTAAACTCGAATGCCTCAGTTGTCGGTAATTCCAGTGTTAACAATAAATCGCTAATAAACATGATACGTACAATTAAACATTTTTCACTTCATTTTTCGAACCAAATTTAAAACGTATGCGACAAATGATCGAGTGGTTGACGACTTATTGGAATTTTAGAATCGAAGGAAAAACGACGAACATAATTTCCACAGAAACACACATACACACACACATCGAATCCAATTTATCACCGAAAGATTGCATTAGTTATCCAATCACGTTCGATAACTACGAGAGTGATTCACAATCGTTGACGGACGTCGAAATCGCTTGTTTATTATAACAGCGAGCGTCATTAAGATAATTCGGTGACGATAATTACACCTGTATTTTGACGGGCTTTGTGTAACGAAATAGGAAGTCGGTGTCACGCTGTCTGAATCAAACTGACCTTATTTACTTGGACAATATTGTCGAACAATCACTATATCGTTATAAAACGCGACACCTCGAAACGCGTTTCGAAATCTTCGTGAATCTTCACTGTTTTATGACGATGTTGGGAAATCATGGCGTAACATGATAATTAAACGTTAATTAGAATATATCGACATATATCGACGAAATATACGATTACAAAAGAATTGTTAATTGTTAATCATACTGAGAGCCACTACGATCAATTTATAAATTTTTTAGTTGATAGCATAACTAAAGCTATATAAATCATCGAAATTAGTGTTATTAACAAAATACGAAATTTTCTTCCCAGAAAATTACCAATTAATTGCAATCGACTTGCAAAATTCTAAATATTTCTCGATAAACGTTACAACCGGAAGAAAAATTTTATGATGTTTAACGTTGCGTTTGCAAGCAATTATATCTCGTAACATCGCGATAATAATTAATCTGACCTTTGTATGAAAAGTGAACGAACGAAGAAGTCGATTGCATTACGCAAGCTGCATCTTTCACGGTGAAAATGAGCAAACTAAGTGACTTCTGCGAAAGAAAGGAATGTTCGTCCATAAATCCGAAACTGATTCGGAATGTATGATTGTTAAACGTTCGTAGATTCAGCTCGTAATTTATCAGCCAAGTGGAAGAAATCACCAGCCTTTTAGCAATTCTATCAATTTTTTTTTTCCTGCTATTATGCTTATTTTCTTTGCCATTACTATCTCATTAAGCTAGGTGTTAGTTTATATAATGATTTATTATCGAAATATTGACTCACGTGCCATCCAATTAACAATTTATCTTACATTATCGAGGAATTTTTCATTCTTCACTCCGTCATTCTTTGATTCTTAACGTCGAATTTAACGTACCGATGAATTTTATTATTCTTGAGAAATTTTATGAACACGTTCAGTTTTCCATCCGATCGTAGAAAATAGAATTTTCCTAAATATGTGATGTGACTTGTCAGAATAAGCTTATTAATCAAAATCTTACGCTTTCATAACTAGGAAAATTTAAAAAAAAAAACGTAGTAGTTTGGCCTCGTAACATCCAACCAATAAAATTTCAAAAGATATGTATAAATACTTTCGCTGCATGTACATACATACATATGAATGTCTTATCTATTACCATTAGAAAGTTTCGAGAATTTTAATCAAGAACGGGCACCTAGGACGTAACTTCATCGCAGTTTGATCTAACGAGCAGCAAACTAACGAGCAGCTCTCGAACAAAAAGTTAAAAGTTGAATTAAATCAAAAAATTAATTACGCGATTCATATTCATTCGTTGTGGGCTAGAAATTTGCTCGTCGCATCTTTAATTGTATCATCGTAATATAGTTCCGTCGTCGAATGATTTTTTTTTCTTTTTTTAACATAACTAGCAGGCCGAATGCCTTTACCGTAAAGGTATCCGACGAGCAAATCAACGATATCAAGCTCAACGTGCTCAACGCCATTTTTTCGCGTTCACGCTCTCATTGTTTGCGCGAAGGTTCAACGCGTTCGCGCGGCGAACACGATAAATACGGGGAATTTTATCCGGGGAGCATTGTGCGAGCATAACACCGTTACGACACAACATCCTTTGCCTCTCTCGAAACGTCTTAATAACGAATCATGGTGCAATCGAACCATCCAATTGTAAGTATAAGGAAAAGGCAATCGTTTCTAGCCGCTCACTTTGAACACCACCGAAGGTTAATTTGGCAACTTTTATGTTGTATTGTGTTCCTTGCAAGCGCAGTTTATAATAATATGCGTCCTCTCTCTTACGAGAGATAAGCATCAGTGAAAAGAGATTTTGATGATTATCGTATGTACATATTGAGATGGAAACGCAACGCCATACACGTTGGAATGTTCAAGGAATTTTATTTTATTTTCGTATTTCAATAGCGAAGAAACGATGTGAATGAAATGATAAGTTTGTAATAAAATAAGTAGAAAATAAAGACGGGAGAAAATATTAAATTTGCGTCAATTGTAATAATTGTATGTATTAATTGTGAATTCATTCGAGAGGTATGTCGATTAAATGTAGTTGAAGAATTTTCTGAAGTTTATCTTGGAGTTATTGAGATTATTTATGCTATCCATTTGTAATGTTTTTAAATATAGATATTTAATTTAATATTTCAGTCGTTCATTATTTAATTATGCACTCTTCCTAAGAAAAATATAGTGATTCCTAACTTGTAAATCAATTTCAATAAGATTCGTATAGTTGAAACAGTGTTATGAAAAGGAACATCGATCAGAGAGAGTTTTATGTTCGTATGCAAATGAATAGTGAGCTAAAACTTGAAGAATTACTATTATATTCGAATATGAAAGAATAATCTCTTCCTGCGTGAAATAAAAGAGATAAAATTGGTTTCGAAAAAACTACAAAACTAATTCTAAAAGGACTAAAACCACTACATATTTAAGTTAAAAGTTACATATTTAAGAAATGTTCCAAATACAAAATACTAACAACTAGGAAATGAACTATACTTGGTTCAAAAAAGAAAAAAAAAGAAGAAGAAGCCAATCTCTCAGTTCCAAAGCTTAAATTCCAAATTCCATCGAAATGAAACTTTTGATTTTTGAATTTTCTACAAGAGTTTACTTCAAAACGAGCTTCGCAATCCTCTTGGCCAATTCACACAAAAAAGAAACTGCTGTAAAGCGTTAACAAGAACGTCACGATGCGATGCCAACACAGTTCACAGAAGCTTACACAGAAATTAACAAAACCAGGGACAAATTGAATCAGTTTCGCCGTTCGTTATCGTGCATTACAGATAAAAGAACGACTTCTATTACGCAACCGATCGTTTCGAACAGGTGAAAATGGCGTAGAGAAATAAAAGCCGCGGTGCATGTCTCGCGGTAACATACGTTCACTCGTAGAAACGTGTTTTATTAAGACTTTTACGACTTGCTACCGGCTGCTCCAGCTGTTGCATTATTTGAATAACATCGGGGGTTGTTAACCTAGGCGAGCCGTAACCAACGAAACGAAGGTGCAATCCACGTTACACTTGCACGTTTCGTCGTTGAGCATTTTCAACTCCTTGTCGATTCGATTTCCCGATTTTTACATTCAGTAAAAATGTCTCGATGAGGAACAATTGTAAATAAGCATGTAATTGTCGTTAATCTTGGCATTTCAACAAGATTAACGTCCGTTGAAATCGGAGAACGAATTGTGAAACCTACGTGTACGTGAAAATAACGATAGATTATGTTTCGTTCGATATTCCTTGCACGTATGTATGTAGTCCTTATTCTATTAGGTACTTTCATTAGGTTGATTAGGGGATTGATTTAAGGAAATTGAAGCCCGACTCTTATTCAGAATTAAATTTTTATTCAAGTTTGAAACGAGTGGGAAAATTTTTGACTAGTTTGTTGTACGATCTTCGTAAAATTTTTATGTTTTAATTTTGCGCTCAGTTTAGCTAAGATAATGTTTTGGGATGTTCGACATAAAACTTAACCGAACAATCAACAACTTAACTAACAGAACTGACGAGAACGTTTTCATATTTTATTCAAACTTGAAGTATTTTCTAATATGCAGATGACTGAGAAAATGCAACTCTTTAATTACTTTTCAAAATGATACTAACGAACGGCATTTCAATTAAAAGAAATGCGACAAGATCTGATTTTCATCCTCAAGTGAGATTTATGGGAAAAAATTAATAAAATAGATACAATAAAAGGAAAATAGAATATGGGGAAAAATAGTGAAGTAGTGAATAAAAAAAGTCCCATTATCTAAAATTATCCCTGTAATTATATCCCTCAATTATAATCGGTTTTTACAAAATTTAACAAACACACCAACTTTTTGATCTGTTAATGTAATTTCGCTGTTATTAAAGCAACAAATAGCCTTCGTTAATGTACTTGATAATAACAATAATCGACTAATGCATTAATGTAGAAAGCATTCATGGAGACAATCTTACGTGTGGTGATCTATCCTTGAATCACAAAACAGGTAACGAACATCGATAATAATCATTCGTCTCCGGTATTTTTTTCTTTTTTTTTATTGCGTCTGAAAATGAATGCAATCCGATCGCATTTTTCATCAGCATCATGCCTGTGGAATTTTCATTTCTACTAGCCTCGTTTCAGATTTCTAGATCATACGCGATTCTTTTCAAATCTTTAAGTTTTTCAATTCTAACACTTTTATTCTTTATTTATCCATTGATGCCATTTTGAATTTATTTGTACATTGTTTTAACAATATAGAAATTGTTCTTTGGTTCATTTAGGAAAGGAAAGAAGAGAAGAAACTGCTCTACATTTTCTTTATTCCGTTTCTGCCAATGAAAAGTGTGTAAATGCTTGTGAAGAGAAATACGTCTGAAGCGTAATTTTTTGTATTATGTTGAAGTGTTGAAATTATCTGATCGACTATGTCAAAAAAGAGTTGGACTTTACGACGTTGCAGTGTTTCAAATGAATAAGAAGCCAACCTTTCTTTTCTCTAGCATAACGATATACTATCCAAGTTGTTTCGTGTAGTCATTGAAAAAGTACTAATTTTGCACACACGCTAGATAAATACCGTAATAAGTATGGCAGAATGAATCAACGTTTCGTACATTTCAGTCTCGCAATTGTAAGTTGCAAACAATAGAACAAAATAAGTCGGCTTAGATCTTGACAGGAATATTTGCAACAAATTACTTGCAACAAACACCTATTCTTATCTGATAAAATTTATACCCACTCAAGAAATTAAAAATGCGCATTGAGCGAGATACGAAGAAAATTTTAAGATAATCTTGAATATCCAACTTTAGGGGTACTATCGAATTTTATCCTTATATTTACCTTAGATTCAAGTAAAATACTGAATCAACTCGAAAGCGTATCTTTTTAATCGTATTTACATTTGCTTAAACAAAGAAGTTCTTCTATTTGCATTTCTACGAGAAATTTCTTTCTCTCCAGAGAAACAAAGTCAATATTGAAGTAGATAAAGAGCAATTATCTACATGAACAAACACTACTAAACAATGAATCAATTCTTATAACAAATCGTGTGTGATTGCGTGACTTTTAAACAATTCGATGAATTTCCAATAAAAGAAACTATCTCTTCATTAATCTATATAATAACTTTAAAACTTCTTGTATTATCGATATCTAACGAACATCACATTTTCTGGATTAGCCTCGACTTAAATTGCTCTTAAATAACGATAAAATCTGAGGATGCAAGTGGTTAAACGAAGAAACTCCAGATTTCAATCTCTCTCTTCTAATTCAACGCAATTTCCCAAGAGATACTGAGATACTTTTGCGCACCTTTCGTTGACTGTGAGGTTCTCCAGTTCCGGTACCCAACACCAATAATCATCCGGTATCAGCGTGATGAAGATCTGCGAGAAATAGACCCACGCCACAAACGATGCGAAAGGGATCATCAGAATGAAGAGGATCTTCTGGTAAAGACCAAACTCGCCGACATAGGGCAGCAATTCATCAAAATCCATGTCTCTCGTCTCTTCCTTCACACCGCTATCCGTTTCTCCCGTTTGAGCGTTGCTCGAGTTCTGACAAGTGGCCACGTTGCTCTCCCGATTATTGTTCAAGTGCACGGAATTTTCAAATTTCTCCTGCGGTGGCATTTCTCCTCCAGAGAATTATAAGAATTATAATCGATTCTATAACTCGAAGGCAAATTAGGAACGAGATCACTTTCTTCTCGTTAATCTTGCGGTTCACTTTGCAAGAAAATCGCGAGTTTTCTTCTCTATGTTCCCGAATGCATGGTGCTATGTGTGTGTGTGTGTGTGTATTCGCGTCGACGTTCACGATAAAATTCTCGTTTGAGCTGATTAAAAACGTCAACAGGCGAGGATCAACCGCGTGGATCCTTGTTTGGCGACATTTATGACATCGTAATAAAATCGCAGAAAACTCGGACAAAGTCAGGCTAGTCTTGCACGGTGTCGTAAACGAGAACGAGTAAAAAAAATAGCTGGACAAATCGTGACTTGAAGAGTTCGTAACTGAAACGATCAGTCTTGTAGCTGGCTATATAGCCACCGATCGAGAGATACTCCCTCTCTTCTCCGTGTGCAAGTAGAATTCAGTGCAAGTGGCATTGAACAGAACGGGCATCGTGTCAATCATCACCATCTCATTAACGTTTGGCTAATTTCTTTCGCACTCTCCCTCGGAGACGAATCAACAGGAAAATCGTCATTATGGATTCAAAAACTGAAAGACACGAAGAAGAAACGGAAGGTTTGAAGAAATATGATATTTTCAAAATGAATCGGACACTTGGCTATGAAAATTGTTCCCATATTTTTGAACAAATTTTAACTAACATTGAGCTAATACTAATATTGGATTATCTATTAACTTGCCATATCAGCGATTCATTATTTTTATATCAAGATGTTTCAGATGAGAAGGTTTACGTAACATTTTTTTGCATGTTGCTTGTTATTGTTCTAATCGTCGTTTTTCATCGCAAGTTTTTCTCGCAGCTATGTTGCCTTGTATATGATCATAATAAAAGAAAAGTAAACAATCAACTGTGACTCACACGATTCACACAATTATTCATTCCTTAAGGTAAGGCCTTTTTGCAAGGAACAGTCTGGTCTTACGCACGTCTGTGCCAATTCCTTTTCTTCTCTCTTATATCTCTTTCTTTGCACGTTGTATAAAAATGAGAACGCTGCGACACCGATGCGCCTTTATCGCTTCTACAATCAACATTATCTGGCGTATACTACAAAATTGGTTTGTTTGATGAAGAAATTGGATGAAGAAAGCGTCTCGAAAAAACGACAGGGCATAAAGAATTTCTGATAAAAATTGAGTTGACGAACGATACGGGAATTAAGCGTACAATGTACAATTGGGAATATTATGGCCCTTTGTAATCGCCATACTCGAGCAAAGCAAATTTATTATGTATTATATATTACATATGTACATATAAATAAATATGCAGATATCAATAAACAACAGATTATCTGGAAGTAAATATATTTTAGATTAAAGAGTAACAGACATTTACAATACTTTTCGATTACAGAATCATAAATGTACAAGCATAATAAAAGCGTATCGCCATCATGGCGACATCAAAGATTTTAGACAACTTTATTATGCCGCCACAGCGTCGACATTCGAATGCAAAATGATAATTATTGTTATTACGCACTAGACATAATAATAATAATTTATTGAATATCATACAGAGCGTTCCGTTTAATTTGGTGAATTAAAATACATGCCCTTTTTTATGTTACCAACGATACCAGTAAAATGATGCGAAAATGAAGTCGCTCAAAATAGAAAGCTTCTTTTTTTTTTTTACGAAATTTTAAGATTACCGGTATTTTCCTTTTTTTTTTTTTTTTTTTAATACAACGATATCCTCTTTTATGAAGAATAAGAAATTATTAGTAAAGAATTATTTGAGTATAGTTTTATTAAAAAACTCTTTCAATATAAAAACTTACGAAAAGTATACATAGCCTCAAAGAATCTTTAACCGTTTTCACAAATCATTAGAATATGTTTATTGTGTATAAAATTTATATCAATATAGCACCCAGTGGAGAATTATTAATAACACAGGAATAATATGTTTTCACGTAATTATTTCACATAATTAATTTCCATTCGTCTCGGTTCTAATTTAATTTAAAAATTCATCGTTTTAGTGGTTGTTATTAATGATTAAAATTTCTTTTCCTTTTATTTATCACATAATAAAAAAGTAGAATAAAAAACACGAAGAGATGTATCACTTCAAATATTTGCTATAATCTAACAATTTGTGGTCGTCGAAACCATTACATACATGATAAATTATGAATCAAATTACATATTTTATCAATATAATAACGCATAATAAACAAACCTAATATTTTTTTTTTTATGTACACTATTACTAATACCATGGATATTAATAAAGATAATTAATCAAAACAAATCTTTTCTACAACTCCAGGAACTTAGTTCTATTCCATTATCGATATTTTGATTATTCACAGTAAAATTTTTTTACATCAACATTGATAGCAGTGTCAGAAAAAGGTTTTTTCTCATGAATAGGATCTTTTAAAATATTTAGATGTGAATATTACCTGATTATATAAAACGAAAACAGATGATTAAAATCGACCTTAAACTATGTAGTGCTTTCAAGCTCCTTGTGTAAAAAAGTTTCGATATCCACTCGACATATAGGACAGCGTTTATTAGTACATAACCATTGATCGACACAGTCTATGTGAAATAAATGCATGCATGGAAGCCTCCTATATAAAAACATTAGAAAAATATAATTTATGTAAAAATAATTGCTGAAAATAATTTGTATTGTACGTGATTAGCTTTGTACCTGACACTTTCACAGTCTTCGAATTCCGATAAACATATAGTACACTTTTCAATAGCGTCTTCGCTATTTTCAACTTTTTTTTCCTATAAAATGATAAAATATTGCGAATAAATAATAAAACATATATATAAATTTTCATGTAGCTTACCCGTTTGTACTTATGACGGAATGTGTGACTTTCTATCGACTCCTGCGTAGCTCCGCAACTAATAGCGGCCATACGTCGTAAATCAACAAGACGCATATAATTCTCAAGTTGCGCCGACATTTGACGCGCTGGATGCAACAAACCCAAAGATGGAAACGGCATCATATCGTGAGCGTCAGAGCCTTGCTGCATATGAAACATATATGCATTATATAACTATAATAAGAATTCAAAGCACTGTATTCAAGAATATACCAAATGAAGATGTTGCAGCCAATTAATATGAATATGGTGTCTATGTTGTGGACCGGGCGGTCTTCGATGAGAACCATAATGATGATACATATGATGTACGTAAGGATGAACTGGCATTGAAGGCAGCATAACTGGAGGTGGTGTTGGTTCCATTTCTACACCACTCAAAGAATTTTCCTAAACATTAAGAAACGAAAAGAAGATAAATTATAAATTCATTCAGTAAAACTAAAATAATACAATGTAACTCTTAAATGCATTGAATTACCATCACAGACTGAGCGGGACAAGGCGGACTAACACTTGGTGGCCTCCTAGCCTCTGGATGACTATAAACAGTAGGCTGTTGTGGTGGTGGTAAAATTGGAGATGGGAAATAATTTTCCGCAAATATCATGTTTTCTGAACTGTTACAACGATTACTTGCAGGGTTAACATTTCCATTATTACATGTATGTTGGTTTGCTTGATGAACATGTGGATTGCATGACGTTGTACTATTAAATATAAAAATTATTGCATAATGTGAAACTTCGAGTATTTATTGCAATACTAACGTGTGATGTGTTGAAAATCTTGGATGAAGGCTTCGCCTATGTACTTCTTGTACACGTTGTTGCATCCTCCATAGCCTTTCTTGTATTGGATGCATACGTGATCTTAACATTCCAGTAGAAGCATCTATAAAACAGAAACAAATTCGAAATAATATATCAAAAATATTGTTAATATCTGTCTTCATTTTTTATCACATTCTCACCTGGTAATTGGCTATATCTTACAGGTATAACAGGAATTGGAATTCTATAATTATGATGCATACATCGACCATGATACAAATGGTCATGCATGCAATAAGTGTTATTTCCACTATAAAAAAAAAAAGAGATATTAAAATTAACAATAAAATTACTGCCATTTAATACAATATAATTATTATTATAATTTAATATATAATTATTACATATTAAATAATTTGTTACTCGTACCTATGTACATAATCTGTTGTACCCGGTGTTACTACAGAAGTTGTTGGAGTAGGTGGAGTATGTTCTTCATCTGATTCCACAGTTAAATCAACTACAGTTACTGGACGATTACGTTCCTCATTATTTTGTGCAGAATTTTGCTGCTGAGATATAACAAAATATTCAACATTTTAAATTCCTAACATAAATTCTATTTTTAAACAATTCAATATAATATAACTATTGTAGCGGCCTAGAGTCCCTCGAGTACGAGTTTCGAACACCGACTTGCACAAGCCGCAAGTGGCTGTGCGCCTAGCGTCGAAATCTAACGATATTCGATGTTAAGCAAACAGAGTGCGGAACACCGCGTACCACAGGATGGGTGACCGTCCAGCCTAGCGAGTAGTTAGAACAACAAGCGTCTGGGGTAAGGGGTCGCTGCCATCAGCCCCACTGATGAGTCTAGGCAGCGACTCTGAGACGAAACGCATAACCTTTCCTCACCTTACCCATCACCACAATCCTTTCATCTCCTTCCTCCATCCTCGCACCAATTGTAAATAGTGTACATATGTAAATAGCCATAGCTCTTATACAAGCCCTTCACTATTTTACCTTATTATTATGATTTACTGAGACAAGAACTTCAACTGATCCATCTTCATCGTCACTACTAGTAGCATCATCACTACTTGAGGACCAATCTAATTGTAAATCAGGTGCTGATGGTGTATCATCATTTTCTATCCAATATAGACAAAGTTAAACTATATAGACTATCTATTAATTATTTTTTATTCATCTAAAAAAAAAATCTTACTTGTTGCACGCGTAGAATTTTGTTGAGAATGAATTGCATTCGACATAACTGAGGGATATAAAGTATTGACTTCATTGGCACTGTCATTTTCCATATTCTGCATAACTCTGTTTAAGACATTTTCATCATTAATTATTAATTTAGTGGTATTGAAAATAGAAATATCACAAATAAATTCAAAGATTAATTCGGAATTTATACTTGTTAGAAGTTCCATCTGACAATCTAGATGGTCCAGCCACACTGAAACTATCAGAATGCTGATCATTGAATGATTTGCGTTCTTCGTTTTTTCTACTTTTATGTTTCACTGGATGATCACATTCATGTAAAATTCCTCCTCCTGCTTCAGACCCACGTAAATAAGTTCCAAAAACAAAATTACTATTTGATGCACCATGATGAGATGGATTTACATAAGGATTAATAGGTATCACATCCAAATCTTCTACATCACTTTCTGCAAATAAGTGGTCATATTCCATTTCGTTGGCTGAAATTAAATATTAAAATTTTTCGTGTAAATTATTCTATATATATTTAGTATTATTCAAAATTAATTAAATTATTTTATTCGAAAAAGAAATTATTGCATTTGATACCAAAAGCACAAAAGAAAAATTAATGTATATCTTTCATCATTGTTTTATCTTTACCTGAATTAAATCTTGGTTGTGGAGAGGGATCAACTGTAGATGTAAATGCTGTATCAAATATATCTGCTAAAGAAGTAGAATTTGCTTCCATAGAGGAAGTTATAGATTCCGGATGATACAAATTATTTTGTTCGTCTGCTTTAGTTTTACACCAAACATTTTCAGAACTTGTACTCTCTTCCATCCTGTTAGAATTTGTTTATTTAAATTAATACAAAACAGCACTGCAAAATTTATAAATGTATGCATCACTGTCATACATTTGTAACGTAAATATTTTGAATCATATTTCTTTCTGTTATATGATCATAATTAGAAGGCAATAAATACAATTTTAATTAAGAATGTAAATAATAATAAAGTCAAATACAATTTTACATAACTGAGATGTATTCTAGTAAAAAAAAATATGTACATATTGTTTTATTTCTCAATGACAGAGCTTTCATTTACTCTCACAAGAAGGTGCATTCTAAATATATAACGAATATTAACTTTTCATCACAACGGAAATGATTCAATAACATTTAATACATAATAATATATAAATAGTAGGAATATTTTGTGTTATGATATACGAGCAATGTAATTGAAATAACTTTCCAAATTCAAAAAATAATTCTTTTAAATTACTTGTTCGAAAGTATATTCGAAACATTCGGCATTTGAAATAAAATTTTTTATCCCTTTTTGCAGATGGTTGAAACGATATCCGAACGAAACACTGGAAACTATTGATAGAGTATGTACCTTGCAATTCCTTCGATGGTTTTGTAAAACGATAAGGCTCTGTTCACCACGTCATTTTTATCAAGATATTTATTTTCTATACATCACTGACATTTATGCCGTTCTATCTATGCGCATCAATATTAGCTCCGTAATCGGATCACTACGAATTTTAATAAACTGTTCGATTCATATGAAAATTTGTGTATAATTAAATTCTTACATCGGTAATAACAATAAAATCGCAGACGGATTTATGTAGACTTTCTTTCAGTAATCTACATTTGGCAACTACGATACCATCAATCGTAACTTTCATTAACTACGCTCAATTTTTCGGTGATCTCCGTTGATTATGCAGCATGCTACCTTTCCTTTCTATGAAATTATCATTATGTTTGCTATCGAATACCGTAGCATAAATTTAACATTCATACATATAGTACTAATCTTTTTTGCAATAAATTTGTTCAAATTTCCTACTGCGTTATTTTAACTTCAATGTTGCATACTTTTATTTAAAATATATGAATCTGACCCTAGGGTAAATTTCAAAGGCACGAATAGAGATAAAACTAATTTCTCTATATTTTTAGCAATAAAAGAGTTGCGAAACTAGAGAAATTTTTCACAAATATTTCAGAAAACTTCAAAATAAGGAAAATTGACAATTATTTTTGCATCTGATGTATTGAAAACCTCATGCAAAATTTGCTCGCGATCAAATTTTTACATTGAAAATTAGCTTGAAGGAAATATCTTGCGAAAGAATAGGCCAATCAGTTCGATATTCAATGTTCCTGTCATTTGACATATTCATAGTGAATCTGAAGTATTTAGATACATGCGATAAGTACACTTCGCCCGTGTATTTTCTTTCGAACTTGACCTCGCTAGTCTATCGAAGTCCTCTAATGGTGATTCTCTAATAATTCGATTTCATTCATCGACTATCTTAAAAAAACATCAATTAAAAAATGGCTGTAGCTATCAGGACATTTTCAAAGTTTACAGGTAAGACATGAATAATCATCTGGTATTTTTCACTGTTAAAAAGGAATCTTTGCATATCTTGAAATATACTATTTGTGTAGTCGTATCAAGATTTCACGGTCGTGTTCGACCGTCTATTATTTTCCAAACTAAAAATACTTTTGACAAGTTTCGTTTATGTTATCATTATATAAGGAATTATACATAACTCAATTTTTTCTTACAATATATATTAGATCATTTAGTTAAATTGACTTGTTTCAATTTTAACTATATAATTGTTAATGTAAAACATTATATAATTCTTTATTAAATCTTTTGTCTATTATACATAAATGTGTTCTGTCACAGAAGCCTCATAATTTCTTTTTTTTTTTAATTATATTTTATCCATATCATATATATTAGTTTTATTTCATATAACTGTTGAATATGATAATTTGCACAGCCTTTCGTATAGTTTTAACATCTTAATTAATATGTTCTGTCAGAATAAATGTCATACTAATCATTTGAACTCATTGGATGATATATACTCAATGAACCTTGACCTAAAAGTTAAGAAATTTGATACTGTCCCTATAAATAACATCTGCTTGCAAACAATAGCTGAAACAATGCTTAAAAATCTCTTTATGCCTTAAAATTTCTTTATAAAGTAATATAAATTTAATGTTATGACATTTATTGCAACATATACATTAAGAAACAAAAAAAGTTATTGGTACTTGTATCTAAAAAAATTGTTTTTGAATGAAACAAAATATTCTTCCTTTCATGTTGCAGCAAATTGTGGAAATTTATTACGAACGCAAATAAGGTTTAATTATGTAGATACTAGGAAAAATTTAAAAATTGATTCCAATACCAAAGTTATATGTCAGGGTTTCACTGGTAAACAAGGGACATTTCATTGTCAACAAGCCATTGAATATGGTACTAAAATAGTAGGTGGTGTCAATCCTAAAAAAGCCGGTTCAGAACATCTTGGGAAACCAGTCTTCAAAACTGTGAAAGAGGTAAATAAGCAAATTTTCTTTTATATTTTATATATTTATACATATGTTAACTGAATTTTAGGCAAAACAAGCTACGGGTGCTTCTGCAACTGTTATTTATGTTCCTCCTCCTGCTGCAGCTGCAGCTATTTTGGAGGCAATAGATGCTGAAATACCACTAATTGTATGTATTACAGAAGGTATTCCACAACATGATATGGTGAAAGTTAAAAGACGACTTTTGGAGCAAAACAAATCTCGTTTAATTGGTCCAAATTGTCCAGGAATAATAGCTCCAGAGCAGGTGCAAATATTTAATATTTTATCAGTGTATTAAATTTTGTGCCAATGTATTTTATAACAGATATCTATTTGTAGTGCAAAATAGGTATTATGCCGGGACATATACATCAAAAAGGAAAAATTGGTATTGTGTCAAGATCAGGAACATTAACATATGAGGCTGTAAATCAAACAACCCTTGTAAGTAAATGATAAATAGATATTTCATTCACCATAATAAATGTTTTTTTTTTTTAATTTTATAATAAAAAGAATGTAAGAAAATCTTTTTTTAAGGCTGGTCTTGGGCAAACACTCTGTGTTGGTATTGGTGGTGATCCATTTAATGGAACAGATTTTATTGACTGTTTGGATGTCTTCCTTAGGGATCCAGATTGTGATGGTATTATAATGATTGGTGAAATTGGTGGTAGTGCAGAAGAATCAGCAGCGGAATATCTCATTCAGCATAATACTGTTGGTTGCTCTTCTAAGTTATTGGTATTCAAATCCCCATCCTATCCTAACTCAATTATTTCTTCCAGAAATTCTTTCATGTTCCAGAAATCGTCCTACATCCTTACGAATGTAATTTATTTTTAAGTAATTTCACATACAAATATAATATGTGTCTGTCGTAATCACAGGGAAGTAAAGCTAAACCAGTAGTATCGTTTATTGCTGGTATTACTGCTCCACCCGGCCGAAGAATGGGTCATGCTGGGGCTATCATATCAGGGGGCAAAGGAGGTGCGCAAGATAAAATTAATGCGCTCGAAAAGGTATCGATAAATTTACTCGATATATGAAGTATAACCCGAAATATAACTATCATTTTAATAAATAATATCGTATGATAAATATCATTTCATTTTATTTAGGCTGGTGTAATAGTTTCAAGGAGTCCGGCGCAAATGGGAAATGAACTGTTAAAAGAAATGACACGTCTTGGCTTGGTCTGTAATTAAAGCACACGTCACTATAAATATACATATGTAGTTTGCCTCATATGGATGTATCTTCATACAATAAATTGAAAGTATAAATAATGCTAGGGTCATCTAAGAAAAAAAAAAAAATGATATAACGTATTGAAAATGTGCAATTTGAAAATTTATTAAATCAATGACTTAAAATAATGTTCATCGATATTGCGAGATTGCTCTATTACTTTATTCCTAAAGAGAAAACTTACAAAGAAATATGAATACTCTGTTGAAAAACTAAATTTATTTTAATATTGTACAGTATTTAGAAAATATTTTTACTGATATAGCTTTTATTTCAACAATTAGTAATTGTCCAAAGATGCTATAAAATGTATCTAACAATAACTGCCATTATTCTTCGTTACCATTTTTCTTAATAAGAAATTAATTAATAAATTTTTCTATGCTACTACATCATAATTTTAAGGAACAGTTAATTCTTATTATATTGTTGTAAATTATATTAAAGCTATATCTTGTAATTGTTGTTGTAATAAATAATTAAAGCTGTTGTATATCCATATTATAAAACATTAAAAATCTAAATATATATTAAACAAAATATCAATATTAATCTTTTAAATTCATTGTTTGTTGTAAATAAAAAGTAAAAAAAGTTATTTCTTGAATATCTTTCAAACTTCTCTTTATGATGAAAATCCCATTATTTGATCTATAAGCTTAGCAATTTGTTTACTCCTTTCATTAACAAAAGGTCTTAATTTACTAAAATTCATAGTTTGGATAGTATTTAATAAAGTTTCGCAAGTGCAATAGTATAAATATCCATCCTTATAAAGTTGTTCAGCTAATTCTAATTGATGATTATCCATCAAACTTTGATTTGCAACTACAATTAAATTTTTCTTACATTCTAAAGCATCTAGAATACTTCCTGCTCCTGCGTGACTTATAATAAGATCAGCATTTTGTACATAAGAAAGTATATTTGCAGTCATATTGAAATATTCTATATTAACAAAACCATAACGTGAGCTGCAATCTGGTACAAACGATGTTTTGCCAATTTGTAAAATGATTTCATAATATCCCTTTGACGATAATGCCTAAAATACATATAAAAAAATTACTTCAAATTTTTGCCACACATTAAATATTTTTATAACATTTCTATTAAAAACTTATATTTTCATGGTCTTTTACCTCTAAAATTTCGCGACTAAGCATTGTCGCGATTAACTCATCAAATTTGGTAGTGCCAACGGTAACAAATATTGTTTTCTTTGGTTGTGTCATTTTAATGTTTGAAAATATTTTAGATTTTGATATGAATGAAAAACATCACTTTGTTTGATTATTCGTGAAATTTTGAATTCGTTTTTAAAAGTATCCAACAATATTGTTAAATTGCGATTTGTTCAATTCATACATGTAAAGTAGAACTATGCTTGATAAAACAGTATGACGTCAGAGTTCCATGTGCCATCGTGTTAATTTGTTTATTGCCGCGAAGTTTAACAAAACATGCCAGAAAAATGAAAAATAACATTCTAATGTACGAAGGTTGTAATTATATGAGATATCGCTTATTATTATCAACGTTGTCAGGCAAACCTGTACGAATTATAAATATCAGAATTAAAGATGATGATCCAGGACTTAAAGGTTAGTTTTTAGATATATCTTATGTTTTTCAAAACTATTAAAACATAAAAATATGTTACAATTTGTATGCTTATTGTGTTTAGAATACGAAATTAGTTTTATTCGTTTATTGGATAAAATAACAAATGGATCGCGAATAGAATTAAATGAAACAGGAACAAATTTATATTATAATCCTGGATTGTTATATGGTGGCGAATTAGAGCACGATTGTAGTGTACAACGAGGTATTGGCTATTATCTAGAAGGAATTATGATATTAGCTCCATTTTGTAAAAAGGCTGTTGATATAAAACTTAAAGGAGTCACTAATAATACAATAGGTAAGTAAAGCTCTAAACTTCAAAGATAATATGTTAGCAATTAATTGTTATTGTAATTGCAAGAAACTAAGAAATTATATACATATATGTAATTGTATTTCAGATCCATCTGTAGATAGAATGAAGACATGTGCTGTGCCTATATTGAAAAAATTTCTGTCAGGCGATAATGAAGTTATTTTTACCATTAGCAAAAGAGGAGCTGCACCTTTAGGTGGTGGAGAAATTAAATTCAAATGTCCCCCTAGTCGTAACCTTAGAAGTATTCAAGTTAGTAGAAAGTATATATATATCTTTTTTATTAAGGTATTTACATCTTAAAAATAAAATGTATTTGTAGCTTCAAAATAGTGGAATGGTTAAAAGAATAAGAGGTACTGCATGTAGTTTACGTGTCTCTCCTGCTATTTCCAATCGAATTGTGGAGTCTACTAAAAGTGTATTACTAAAATACTTACCAGATGTTTATATTTATACAGACCATTGTAAAGGTGCATCTAGTGGAAAATCACCAGGTACATATTTAATGTTAGCTAGTTTATGTTTCTTTAGTACATTAAATGTAAATACTCAAAAATATGACAGGTTTTGGAGTAACTTTATCAGCCGAAACAACTGCTGATGTTGTTTTCGGTGGAGAAGCATTTTCACCTTTAATGACAACAAATTCTTTACCTTGTGTACCAGAAGATATTGGTAGAGAAGCAGCTATGAAATTAATTGGAGAAATTTATAGGTAAAATAAATATGCATCAGATAATGAAAGTATTACATAAATATGTATGATTTTAGAAATGGTTGTATAGATTCACCTTTTCAAGCTATGACGGCAATGTTTATGGCATTAGGTAAAAAAGATGTTTCTAAAGTTGTAACAGGTCCTTTAACACCAGCAATGTAAGTAGTCGTTTTATACAGATACGTATTTCAAAACGATAAAACTGATCTATAATATTTTTACAGGATACAATTTTTACGCGACTTAAAAGACTTTTTTGGAATTGTATTTAAACTTGAACCATATAAAGAAGAGGATGAAATTTTAGAACAAGTCATCTTAACTTGTGTAGGTGTAGGATATACTAACATAAATAAACGAACATTATAAAATATTATTGTATTTATTTTTTTATATATTTATTTTGATTTAAAAAATATATATTTGTATATTAAAAAATATCAAATATTCTACAGTACAAATGTTTGTAAATGAATTGGCTTAGAAGGCCAAGTATGAAAAGAATCTGATTTTAAAGTATTCCACAAGCTTTGATAATTTTTCGACCACATTTTGCAATCCAAATAGGTAATCCTTTTAGGATGTCTTATGTTGCAATCAGAATGTTGATATTTATCACATGTTTGTAAAAACGTTTCAAAGAGAGCACGTCTCGTTATAAGCAAATTACTACCTTTTTTTTTCTTTGTAGCTCCTTGTTTTCTACCCTCAACTGCTACCTCAGTATCACTGCAAACGATCAATTATTAAAATTATTTTGTTCAAAATTATTAAACATAAACAAAATGTAAGTATTAAAAATTACCAGTTTGTTACAGCACACCATATTATACTTGATGGACATGGGTGTTTTCTCTCGGAATTTTTTTGTTGATTAAAAGAAAATTTACTTTGTATAATTTTTAGTTCACACGTTTTTTCATTGAATCGTTTGTACAATCCACGTTCCATTGCCTCTAGTGAAAAAGGACAATTTCCTCCAACTATAATAGTTTCTATTTTTATTGGCGGTATTAATATCGATAAAAGCGATCCTTGTACTCCAAGTAAATTCCATCTAAAATCAGTGTATAAAACTTAATTGTGATATTCTATAAAAATACTATGAAAATAAATTGTAGTATTACTTTGCTATTTTATCTGAACAAGATAAACTAAGAGTAGGATTTCCTCTTCCTGGCTTAGTACGTAGTGGTCCAACTACGTGGTAGTTTATTCCGGGCAAATGAGGATCTTGATATTTCTCAGATTTAACACATTTTGCACCGGTTCTATATATATCTTTAATTAAGCGTTTTTCTTTTCTATTATTATTTGATTCTACTATCTCCATTCCGTTATTATAATCACATTTCCTAATTTTCGTTGGAGGTATATCATCTTCATAGAATTCTTTTTTCAAAAATATAGAACAATCTCCACAGGGAGTTTGACTCGTAAATAAATGGAACGATATTCCATCGTGTAGTTTAATTTTTTTCTTGTCGTCTATTGTAAAAATATCACTTTTAAAATCACTGAGTAAGAAATCGATTTGCTCGTATAAGTATCTTAGAAACGCACGTCTGACAAGAACTTCTGCATGAGAGTCGTTTAATCTACAACCTTGTTCGTATATTTTTGTATTTAACAAATCTGATTTTCCTAAGCACTTTGTTCCTGTAGCAAGGGCTACTAAATTAAGTGAACTGTCCTTTTTTTTTAATATTATACCTGATAACACAGTCCATTCTTTCTCTAATGGTTTACCATTTTTACTAAGCTTATTATATTTTTCTAAACAAAGTTGTGCAATTTGATCTGCAAAATCTTCCATATTTTTTTTGTTTTTTATTTTTTTTATTTTTTATTTTATTTTATATTTATATTTATTTTTATTTTATTTTATATTTATATTTATATTTATTTTATATTTAAACTTAATTAATATACATTGGAAGGGTCCCAAGCGTATTTATGTTGAGGAAGGCAAGACAAAGCTTTCATACTCTCTTCATCAATTACAAAATTTAGTTTTATATTATCTCTTATATGTTTTTTCTTTATCGCTTTGGGAATAATGCCTGTAATAATATTATTAAATGATACATAGTAGAAATAATCATTTTGAAAAGATAAATTATTTACCAATTCCCTGTTGCAAAGCCCAATTTAATAGTAATCGTGCTGGTGATACATTAAGTTGAGAAGCTACTTTTACAACAATCGGATCTTTTAAAAGATTAGTACTGCTACTAGTTCCTAAAGAAGAATATGCTTGTACATGAATTCCTTTCTCTTTGCAATACTTAATTAATTCTTCTTGACGATAATGTGGATGCAACTCAACCTATAGTACAGAAACATATTTTAATTTCTTAATTAATATAAATTAAAGTCAGATTTATTACTTATTTGATATAATTACTTGATTAACAGCTGGTGGTGTATCTTTACAATTTTGTAATAATTCTTCTAAATGTTTGATTGTATAATTAGAAACACCTATAGATCTTATAAGCCCTTGTTTTTTCAATTCTATCAACTTATCCCAAGTCTTTGCCCTTAAACGTGAATTCTTCGTTGAACTTTCTGAAGTACGAGATACACCTGGCCAATGAATCAAGTATAAATCAATGTATGTAGTGTTAAGCGCTTTAAGTGATTTTTGCACAGACTTTTCTATTGCTTTTGGATCTCCATGATCACTTGGTGCTGTTATAAATATATGATTATAATATATTTTATGTTCCTTAAATGTAATATTTAAAATCATTACTGATACATACAAAGCTTAGTTGTGATGAATATATCACTCCTCTGAAGATTATATTTTGGTAGTAAACTTTTTAGAGCACAGCCTATATCTTTTTCATTTCGATATGCCACAGCTGTATCTGTAAAATTTTTAAATGATGGATTTTTCAAAATATATTTACGATAGGATAAATAAATAATATCATGAATTTCAATTTACACATACCAATGGAGCGAAAACCAACTTTTAAACTTTCATCTACCACTTTATGTATTACATCTGTTCCTCGAATTTTGTATGTTCCAACTACATAAAATGAAAATAATTTAATATTTCATGGTAAGTAATTATCGTATTTTAATAAACTTACATCCAACAAAAGGCATAATATAGCCACTCGAAAGGTGAATATTTTTTTTGCTATTGTTCATAATATTATATTTAACTTGTTATTTTAATTTCTTAATGATCTCTACTTGTATTTATATGTTGCAATTGCACATGTAGTATTGTTATTATCGTTATTTTATAATGCCATCTTTGATATAAAGATATTAATCGAAAGAAAATTAGCTTTAATTCAATGTTATTTCGTTTTAATATACGTATTTTGTTATTCTCTAATCGAATACTAGTACTACTTACATTTATTCTTATTAAATTTTATTATTAGAAAATTTAATTATGATATCCTAATTGTCGTGAACAATGTTACATTTGTCAGTTGAATCTCGCAATGTTTATCAATATCGTAGTATAAAAATTATACAAAAGTAATAACGGTTGATAGACTGAGGTATAAATTTATATGTAATATGACGCTCTGTTATACACGTACTTCGTGGCAGAATGTCCCCATCTGATTTTGACAGTTGACGTCTACGATTTTTCTTCGATTTAATGTTTGTAAGATTTTGTAAATTGTATAAATAAATGTACATATAAATATTCGAGTCGAGAAGAATAATAGACAGGAGTGGAATGGCCGAGGAAAATAGGAGTTCACAGCAGAAAGGCGAAACCATCCAAGAGGTTACGAAGGAAATGGAAGTCGATATAAGCCGCTATTTTGAAAATGCATCACGCACGATTTTCGATGAGATTGTATCACCTAGGAAGGAAGATTTCTTCGACGTTCAGAGAGGCTCTGGCAGCCGAGTCTCAGATTTCGAGTTGCTCGCAGATCAGTCAAGCGAATTCTTAAAGGGCGGTTCGTTGCTCGGTAACGAACGGCTCGATCACAGCGGCACGAATGACGTGCACAGGGATGTATGGATACCTTCTGAACAGACGAGAAAAATCTTACGAAGTGTGGCCACGTCCACCGCTGGAACCACGTTTCTCGACAGGGAGAACCTGACAATGCCTGGGCTTGCAGTTCAAGGGGACATGCACAATTTGATAAAAAGTACTGTGGCGAGGTTTCTAGGCGAAGATGAGAGTGCGCAAAGACATGTGCTCACTGCTTCCGATGTGACTCAGGATGAACGTGGATTGAGAATGTTGATACAAGCTGGTTGTTACAAAGCGGCAATAAATCTGTCTGGCAGGTTGTTGGCCGTGTATGGTCAAGGATACGGCAAAATAAATCAGTCTAGCAAACACTCGCCGCATTCTCTGCAACTGTGGTATACCAGGCTGGCTCTTCTAACCAAGCTCAGGCAGATCGACATTTTAGAGAACGAGTCGAAACCGTTTGATAATTTAGACAAACCAGACATGTATTTTACGTTTTACCCAGAGTTGTATGGCACCAGACCGGGCTCGATGGCTTCGTTTTCTTTTAGACTTCTTCTAGCTGAGATTCCAATGTACTGCGGCAAGCCTAAACAAGCATTGGATAATCTTTACAAAGTTCTGGCATCTACAAACCAAATTATAGCCAACTTTAGCGCTGGGTTCAATGGAGATGGATCTCGCGTTAAGGTAAACCCAGCTGAACAAGAGGATGCTATAAGGTTATGGAAAGGCAGAAGATCCCGGATCCTTATATCTATTGTTAATTGCGCTGTCAGCATGAAGAATTATGTGCTAGGTATTGATATCTTAGAGAGGCTTTGTGAGTCTGCAAATTGGACACCAGAGCAAATGGATGCATTGAGAGCCAGCATAGGTAGACTACATTTGTTTTTGGGAGATGTTGTGGCAGCAGAAAAATTTCTGATCGATGTTCACAAAAAAAACAGTGGCCCTACTGTTCGAGAGTTAATAGACAGAGGATTAATGGCAGTGGCTCACAACTCTTTCCAAGAAGCGTACAAGTGTTTCCAAGCGGCAGAGGCATTGGACCCATCGAACATAGCGTTAATTAACAACATGGCTGTTTGTCTTTTGTACACAGGCCAGTTAAAAACGGCGGTGCATTTATATGAAAGTATGATAACAAGAAATCCTGTGAAGAGTTTACAGGAATCAGTACTGTTGAATGTATGCACCTCGTATGAGTTGCATACAACTCATTGTAAACAACCGAAGTTACATTTATTGAGTCAATTGAACAGATATAAAGGAGATGCTGTAGACATACAGTGCCTGAAACTCCCTTTAAACTGAGATCATCTCTCTCGTCCATGTACAGTACACGATAAGCTGAAAATGAAATTTTAAACCTGTTATTTAATTATGAATATAGTTGTGCCGAATAATGTATAAATTTTAACAATAAAAATCAATTACGATCGTGTTCTTAAAGATTCGTGTTCTTTCGCGCGAAATGATCCCGTAGTGGAATAATATTAATTTTTTGTAAAAAAAAAAACGGTTGAACTTGCGTCAAAATTGAATGTGAACATAGACGAAAGTATCAACTTTGAAATATATTCACGTGGAATGGAAATTAATTGCCTGGAGGCGTGAAATTTATTATAGTTTTTTTATTTTCGGTGTAAAGTCTTTCGATCTGTTGAGCAGAATTTTAAAATCTTTGTACAAGTAGTTTCTGCGTTAAATGGCATATGAGATGAAAGTTGATCAGCTAATTTTGAAAATACAATTACAAAATCTTACAAATTAATCTCTGAAATTAGTTTTTTTTGCAAATGAAAATTCGATCGATTTATGGGCATGTAGCGACCTATAGTTCCTCGAGTACGAGTTTCGAACACCAACTTGCACAAGCCGCAAGTGGCTGTGCGCCTAGCGTCGAAGTCAACCGATATTCGATGTTAAGCAAACAGAGTGCGGAACCGCTAGGATGGGTGGACCATCCTAGCGAATAGTTACAACAACAAGCGTCTGGGGTAAGGAGTCGCTGCCATCAGCCCCACTGATGAGTCTAGGCAGCGACTCTGAGACGAAACGCACAACCTTTCCTCACCATCATCACTTCCTACATTATCCTCGCATTATCATCGCCATTTCAAACCCTTCAGGCATTAAAATGCTAGCGGCGCGTAGTGGTGAAACGGTGGAGGAACTAAAATCTGTTGTTGTCCTTTTCGCACACTAGTGCGCTTCTTGTCTACGAATGGTGCTGCCATCTGAGGACCTCTCAGTTGCGGTTGGAACTAAAAGCATAAAATGGTAAAATCCGATAGATGGCAGCACTTCGTTCGCAGACAAGGAGCGCAATACCGTGTGACAAAGACAGATATACATTGCGTGAAAGTCAAGGAGAGCAACAGTGTGAAACAAGGATAGATAACATTACGCGAAAGACAAGGAGGACAACAGTGTGTGACAAGGATAACGATAGATTTTAGTTCCACCGTTTCACCGCTACGCGCCGCTAGCATTTTAATGCCCATAGATCGATCGAATTTTCAATCGCAAAAAAAACTAATTTCAGGAATAAATTTCTAAACTTTTATAACTGTATCTTTAAAATTAGGCCCTTAGGTTCTCTTCTATACTATATTTAACTTAACATGTGTAAAATTTATAAAATTTATAAATTCCACTCAATAGATCAAGGTACTCGTTCGAATAATCGTACGATGAAATCGTCAATTGTTTAGATTAGACTTTATAAAATTGGATTAACTGAAAAATGACATTTAGAAATTTTTCAGAAATGAAATAAATCATGGCGAATACGTTCCTACATTGATATCTTGATTTTACAAATTTTCCGCTGGAAGTACCGAGGATACGAAGGATAGAAATTAGGGAATGTAACACCGACGTCAAAGTAAAATAGCCTTTATTACATCGTGAAACGAGGACAATTTAATGAACGTTCAACAATTGCTAGAATTCTCTCTCTCTCTCTCTCTCTCTCACTTACTTTCTCTCCCTCCCGTTCGTCCTTTCACACGCGCACACATTCTTTCTTCTCATTCTCTCCCTCCATTCGTATCATTCGGCTTCAACTGTTTACACAATTAATCTCGCACCTCTTTTCTTCATTTCGTTTCTTCGCGTTTGTTACTTGCCGTTCTTTCCCATCGACGTCCGACCATCTGACATATAATCTCGCGTGCTCGTAATGTTCTTCAAGAATAATCCATTACAGGACACACAATTCGTGATCGTGTCAAACTCAGAACTTCGCTCGATCTATCCGCGCGATTAATATCCTCGTATCCTGTCCCTTTCTGCCCGCCCATAATTTCGCCACGACCTCTGAGATCGCCGGCTACTCTTAATTATTACACTCTCTCTCTCTTTCTCTCTCTCTCTCTCTTTCTTTCCTTCTCACGGCTTGCCCATCGTTCCTTCTATTTAGTAGGCAGTACATCAATAGCATACATCATTCAGATCGATCCCAAAACTGCACTCTCTCTCCCTGCAGAAAAAAGGCACGAACTGGCGGAAAAGTCGGCCTAACTGTATAATATTTTCATTTATTTTATTATGGATGGAACTTCGTCACAATACATTATCTTTTTTTTTTTTTCTTCTTTTTTTTAATTTCATTTTCTTTTTCTCTGCTGCTTCTTTCCGCAGTGTGTGTAACAGGTTTGGCTCCCGTTTCCCGTTTCAACCGAAATTCATCGATTCGTGCATCGAAAGTTCGCCGCGTAGTGCAACGCAGTGTTCGACCTCTCAGCATCCTCCCTCTTTTATTTTCGTTTTTTTTCTTTTTTTTTTTTTAAACCCTTCCCATTCTTCGTCTTCTATTTTCCCTATTTTGTTTTCTCTATACCTCGAATGCCCATTATCAACGATCGAACTTCCTCGAAAAGGAGATCGTTCTCGGTTAGAACAACGTACCTTTAGTTACAAGAATATATATGCCCCTTCTCCAAAAAAGTGATCGTTACTCGGAAATTCACTTCCAATTAAATTCCGCGCTTTCCTACTTTGGTTAGATGATCGAAAACGAAACTGGGAATCGTTACAATTTCTGTCTCGATGAAATTTCCAATTGGAAACCTGCAGATTCAAGCATCGAATTAAAGTATCGTACAGCGCAGCTGCTTGTCGAGCCGTTTTGCAACCGCTCGCATCAACAGATCCGCGAGAGCATTTCATCCGGAGAAGGCACTGCCATCCACTACGCAGCTGGAACCTTCCGGTTTTTATTTCTTCTTCTTTTTTTTTTCTTTTTTAATTTTCCCCACCGTTCTCTCAAAGTATCTACCGCATATTACACTTCACTGTTACAGTAACATCCGCATCGCTATTTCCTGGCGACTAAATGTAACCTTACGAATGTATTACCTATGTACATACATGTTGCTGTGTACGCACGTACCCGCACGCACGCAAGGTACGCGCGCAGGCTGCTCTCTCCGCATTTTAGCAAATTTATCCTTTTTTTCCACACTTACAATTTTTATATATATATATATATATATGTATATATATATTTATATATACTATTGTAATTAATGTTTACGCTCTCTAATCTCTAAAAAGAAACGGTATTATTATTATTATTATTATTATTATTATTATTATTATTGTCCTGCCGTATTTTCTTCTCCGAGTATTTTCCTGGTGTACATACACGCAATACACGCACACACGCACGATTCTGGTGCTTATGTAACGTAATCATGGAAAGCTCGATGGCATAACCACCAGTGTTCGTCGAGTAATAGTTTAAAGCGAACATGTTTTGTCATCCCCGTGTGCTTCCCCCTCCTTTCCAGAGAAAAATCACAATACAGCCTCGTGGGGAACTCGTACAGAGTGCTTTTCATCGAGCACTCGAGTGTCCCGTTTCTAATGTCCATTGCAATTTTTACGACGACTCTTTTCTACTGTACATAGTTTATGGCGCGCTATTTTTACTCGCTCTATACGTTTTATTGTCCGCGGTCGGAGGAAACAATCGCTCGATCGGGAGAAGCAGCGCGGGGATAACGATTACTTTCGACGAGAGAATTCATATCGAGATCGAATCATTGAATTTCTATATTATTTCGGTAACTAGGCAAGCTCGGTCGTTCACGGAAGGCATCGTATGGTGCTCATTTTTTTTTTCTTTCTTCTCTTAAATCGTTGCATCAACAATCATTAACAATTTTTTTTTCTCTATTTCTCTCCTCGTTTTCTTACATTTCGTTTTGTTTCATCATATTCGTACGAGTATTCGTTTTCTTTTTTTTTTTTCTTTTCTGTAAGTTTAATCACTTCATTATTTTTTTTTCTCCTTTTCCCGTTTAAGTAATTTTCACGTAATAGTTTAGGCAGTTTAACGGAGACATAACCGATGCCGATGCGCGAAAGCTGGCAAAAATTACGCTGTTAATTCTGTGTGTGTGTTACTTTGAATAGTACGTACATACATACATCGAGGCGAGCAGGTTGCAAATACTCCCGAATCAGAGCGAATATCTCTATCTTTATATATCTATATTTATATTTTTATATTTATATATTTATATTCATATATATATAATTTTTTTTTTTAATCTTCATTTAGTCACTTATACGTATGCAATATTGTCTTCGTAAATTTGCTGCTTTCCCTTCCTGATGTCCTACACCCGTTGGTCGTGAAAGTATTCAAAAGTACAGAATCGAGCCATTCTTTTTTTTTTTTTTTTTCCTTTGCTTTTCAGAGTGCGAATAACTACAAATCGAAAATCGATAATGGACGAAACTTAACGGACGAATAGAAATCCTCGTACAAAATCATAGAAAGGAGATATGCTTTCAGGAATGCCGGTAAAAATTGATACATATATACATATATATATATACGTATCTCTCGAACGATTTAAAAAAAAAAAAAAAGGAAGAGAAATCGTAAGAATAAAAAACGAGTTACACAGTGAAAAATAAAGAACGTAACGCGCGACGATGGGAAATAATAAAGCGATTGCACAGGAACGTTGAGTCGTTTACGATCGAGCCTCGAAGAAACTAGAAAATAAAAGTAGAAGATTCTCGCGTATTATCTGTATCAGCCGAGGAACAGACTCGTCGTCGCGGGTTTCACGGATCCGCGACGATCGATTAGTACCATATATATATATGTATTATATATATATCTATATATATATAATACATTATGTCGTAATATTATAATAATATAAAAATATATTTCTTAACTATTAACACTATAATAAATGAGTATTATAAGCATCATATCTGGATTTTTTCCATTTTCTATCTCTCGTAGTACGGACACGATGCCTGTCGCGGATAACCGAAGCTTCTAGACGCGGAGGAAATGCAATGGTGGCGCCCTGCTCGGCCGAACACGACACTACTCTTTTGGCGCGACTCTTTAAACGTTACACTCTTTCTTTCTTTCTTTCTTTCTCCCTTTCTTTCTTCCTTTCTTTCCTTCTGCCGTGTATCCCCGTATAAGTCGTCGTTTCTTTTTATCAATTTTTTTTATCAATAACAATATATATATTTATATAATATAATATATATATACATATATATATATATATATATATATATATATATATATATCACTTGTCACTCGTGGTACATGTAAATAAAAAGAGGCATAAACCGTTATAAAATACAATTCTCGAGTATTATCGATCTGTAGATTATATATATATTTATATATATATATATATATATAGATATATATATATATATATACCGCTTACCTACGCGTTCGAACGAATAAAATCATAAAAATTGTGTAATAATAATTTTTTTTTTTCTGTTTCAATAGTACAGTATTTGGAAGCATTTTAATATTATACTTAGAGTTTATGATCGGGGCCCGGATCTCGGTGAAGGGATTTTCTTTTAGTTTTTTTTTCTTTTTTTTTCCTTTTTCTCCTTATCTCGTCTTCTTTTCTTTTGTTTTTTCTTTTTTTCTTTTTTTTTTATTGCGAGGTTCTCGATGCCATTTCCTTTTCAGGCGTCGGAAACAAATGTGATTAGCTCGGCGAGTTCCATCGAAATCGATGCGAGCTCGGCAAAAAGAAAGTACGAGAGGCCATGATGATGCTTCGTGATCTATGAACAACTAAAGAGAAGCATCGACAGCGCGTTGATTCTCACGGAATGTCTAAGGCATACTTTTTTTTTTTTTTTTTTTTTCTTTTTCTTTTTCCTTTTGCTTCAATCTTTCTATAACGTGAAACGTTCGTTTTTTCTTTTCCTTTTCGTGGTGAGAATGGATGATACGCGGAGATTCAAATATTAATTAACTCGAATATTAAACGAGAAATGTGCTTAAAAGCTTAGGTTGCCTGCGAACACCGCGAATTTCAATTTATAAAAGGAGAAAACAATGTACAGAATACTTAAATAATTACGACAATTAACACTGGAACAATCATCCTCTAATGTACACGTAGATACACTGCATATAAATAATTCTAATTAAAATAGTAGCGTGGTAATAATAAAACAGAAATATATAAAATATTTTCTAGTTTAGTAATTATAAAAAGAAAGGAGAAAGTACAAACGGATATATTTGGTGGATTTGGTAGTTCCAGTGTTAATAACTGAGAATTAAAAGCTAATTTATATACAATCGGTACAAAAATAATGTGAGATCTGCTACAAAGGAAGGAAAAAAAAAAAAAAACGCGAAAAACCTTAAATATATGAATCTCTCGCGTAACATTAACGGAAATATACGGACTGGTGCGATTCGGTTTTTAAAGTAAGTACACAACGATCGAAAGTTACTCGTTATGGCATCGATCACCGATAGATAAGGCCCAGAAACACCTTGACGCTACGTATAATAAATTGTAACTTGGCCGAACTTCCATCGAGCTTGAAAATAGTGCTCGACGACGAGAACAAGCTGAACGACTAGAGGTTTTAGCTTCCGTTCTCAGCGATCAATTCATCGGAATTTGCGTTTAAGCTCTCTTAGTTTAGCGGTTTAAATTCAAATGCATCCTTTTTCTCGTCTGGTGCTTCAACCTTCTTCAACCATTTTCCTTTGGTTTTCGCTCTTATCTAATTGCACGCGCGCACTTATATCTCTTCTTTTTTTTTCTTTTTTTTTTTTTTTTTTTTTTTT
>NW_025110325.1:30657-43117 GCF_011392965.1 Frieseomelitta varia | reverse complement strand
TGGCAAGGTGTCGCAGAAAATTGTCGAGTCCGGCGGCGCGAACCGTTTGATTTCGAACTTCCGGAACGAGTACCCAAATTGAGAACATGTGCATGCGATTATGTTACGTCTTGAATATGATGTAGAATGATTTAGAACGTTTTATGCCATCGAATGTCTCTAAAGCATGTCCTTATATATATTTGGTTATCATCGTCAAGTGGAAAACGAAGAAGCATAGATGACCAACTATTGGATCCTACCCTTACGACTATTCACAGTCCACTTTTATGTAGACTGTTGCTGGCTCATTGTCAGTACTTACATAGATTCAATATTGTCCGGGTCGGTCATCCAACACCAACAATTTTTTCACTTTCGAAATCGGTGAGACGAAACTTGAAAAAAAGAAAAACATCGAAATGAGTGGGTTGATTCTTTTTTTTTTTTTTTTCTTTTTTGGCAAGGTGTCGCAGAAAATTGTCGAGTCCGGCGGCGCGAACCGTTTGATTTCGAACTTCCGGAACGAGTACCCAAATTGGGAACACGTGCGCGCGATTATGTTGCGTCTGGCATGGCGGATGAGGGGGAGAGGGGAAGAGCGGGCATGCATCGATCGAATAAATAGCGATATACGTGGTGAGCGGTGCCCGTCGGTATTGCATACACGCGGGAGGACCGTGGCATTAACCGCGGACGCGGCCTAGAATGCGTTACAAAGCGTTCGATCGGATTAAGCGGCTAATAGCCAGTCTATAATAATAATCCCGACATAATAACGTGGTATTACGCGAAGGATCGGGTTGTACCGTATAATTTCGTCGCGGCGCGGTCGCACCCCGCCGCCAAAAGGGCTAACCTAAATCTCTGTTTCGCACGTACCCTTCGTCGAGGAAGATGATGATCGGTTATCGCTGTCAAAACCCATTGGCCATCGCTGCCAGAGTAATCGATCTCTCACGATGTTTCTCGATACGCATTCTCATTGTCGACGCGAGCATCCGATGTTTCGTCAGAATCGTCGAGAACGTTTTTTTGTCCCAATATCGCAATATTTCCTCAGTTCTAAGTATATTCAAGTATAACCCAAATATAAGGCAGGACAAATGATAAATTTATTACCTCTGAATAATTTCGATCCAGTGATATCGTATCGACCGTGTTCGAAAAAGAAGGCGACGATTTGTTACGGGTTTTGGGTCGCTCGTTATGGTCCGCAATCAGTTGCCAGCGCAAGTGGTTATATTAAATATTAGGTAATTGTGGTAATATACTATATATACTATATACATACTATATATATACTAAATATACTATATATATATTATATATATACTAAATATTAAGTAATAAGTAATTGAAATATTGTACAATTTTCAAGACGCGACCCTTCCACTTTGAAACTTATCGACATGGAAACGTTGACGATGCTGGCTGCAAAACTGACCTTTTCCGATTCGTCGTACCTTGTACTTTAGGACGACTCGTGTCTGATTAATTTCCCAAAAGCGTCGCTTTCGAGGAACGAAATCGCGCGAATCCTCGATCGTTCGAGGGCAATCCATTTCTCCGAATGCGATTTAACGTTACGTTGCTCTCGTTACGTACCTGGACGCATTTGAATATAATTGAAAGATTGCGTTGGCATCGGATGAATAAAAGATCGGTCGTTCCCCGCGTGACACAGCTGCGCGTCTCCGATTCGATACTAACCGTAGTATTGTGAATAAAACTTGTGCAAGATTGATCAATTGGCCACCGTTTCTGGAACTTTGTCAAACCGTGCCGATTTGATACCGCGCTCGCCTCGTTCAATGGTCAAGGGATTTGACTTTGTAATATTTTTTCCACGTGCCTCGTGCGGACGAAAGGAGCGAGACTGGATTAACCATGGAGATTCAATTTACGTTTAATCGATTCGAGGAGCTCGAACGAACGCGAGGCGCGAAACGCAACGCAGGTTTCTCCCAAGAAAGAGGGAAAAAGGAACGATACGATTCGTAGTCTGTTTCCAGCCGGCGGAGTATTTCTCGTCTCGTGAATTGTTGCGCGAATCTCGGCGACGAGTTTCGAGGATCCTCGAGGAATTCGGCGCGGGGAATCAACGTTCTGACAAGGCGCCAGAGGAGAAGGTCCCCTTCGTGATTCGTTCAAGATTCTCAGTCGTCTGACTTGCATCTTTCAGCTGCCTTTTCGTTTCTATGATCTTCCTCCCGCCCGCTATCTTCCATTCTTCTTACCCCTTGTTCGCGACGTCACACTCGATGGGTTCTGGTTTTCCTTCGGGTAGGCGGAAAGCAGGAGACAGGTCGAGGACCATGTACACCCAGAGGTTCCCAAACTTGTTCGACCTACCTAGTTTCTAGTTCCGATAAAAAGAAAAATTCCTCTCAAACACCTCTCCTTGGAAATCTATCCAAAATCAACCTCTTGCGCTGGAATGTGCTGAAACGTGCCACGCACTTTGAGAATTTTTTCGCCCCGAAATTGCAATACTTTCTCAGCTTTAAGTATATTTAAGTATAAAATCGATCAAATGATAAATTTATTACTTCTCAATAATTTCTATCCAGCGATGAGTTCATACCGACGAGTTCAAAAAGAAAGCGACCGATTGTTGTATACGGTTTGTTTGGCCACTCGTTATGGTCCGCAATCAGTGGCCAGCGCAAGTGGTTAAGTGAAATATTCAGTTTCTACCCTCCTCCAACACGTAATAAAAAAAAAAAGAAAGAAAGAAAGTTGAGGCTTAAAAAATTATTCATCGAAGTCGACAGAAACATTCGGATCAATGACGAAGGATAATGATGAAACAAAAGTCACGAATGACGTAAATATTCGGCTGTATCTTTGTCAGCGGCTCTTTCTCAGATCACTGCGATCAGTTATTTACGATCGATTTCTTATTTTATTTAGCAGATTTGCGACCGCGTGCCAAATGCAGGAAAGCTTTTGTACCGTAGGACACATGATCCAGGATAAAGTGTAGCCAGAACTTGCCGCCGTCTTTGAATTTAAATTTTCAGTTCCACACTTGTTGTTAACTCCATCAGCTTCTTGCGAGATTCTTGGAGATTCTTCTGCTTCAGTTCACTCGAAAAGATGATCGAAATTTCCTTTATTTTCGCCTCCTTCTATATTTTTCATCCATCGCCTCTCTATTTTTATTGAACATCCCCAATTGCATCTGAAGCTATTATCGTCCCTTTGCTTGTTTCAACGCCCACCAGGAGACGGTATCGCTCACTTTGGCAAGCGCTGATGTACACCGAAGAATCCTCTTTCGACGTTGTCGCGACTCCTTTGCCCTCCTCCAAGTCTCGACGAGTTAGTTGCCCTCGTGCTGTCGCCTTATCGCCGTGACATCGACCTGAGAATTATACCGACTCGATATGCTTCGCTGGAATTTATTAAACCCTAGCCGGTTATGTTTCTCGCTACCTTCCAGCTGCTTCGTACGCAAGTATACTCACTTGTGCGTATGACGAATGAGTCGTCTAAAATTAGAAGCTGAAGTATCACATTTTCAAAACGATCAGTCTCATAACAAATAAATTCAAGTGTTCTAGAGAATTTTTCAATTGGAAAAACGAATGTTCCAATGAAATTCTTTTATCAATTTCTATCGTATGCTGCATTTCCAGAATTTTATCTGTAAAAAATACTACGATATAAACTTTCATGAATTTCTTCTTCTTCTTCTTCTTGTTTTTCTTTTAATAATGTATATTCTTATCCTGTAACATTTTACTCGGCTGTCGAATAAGGATATGTCGATACCAATGTTATAAAGTTTCAAAGCGATTGAATTTTGTTCTGTCATGGTTTCGCCGGTATTCAAAGCAACGAGATATCGATGAAAATTACATCTACGAAGGATAGGACGTGTATCATGATTTATACTTGTGTGTTTACTTTCATTTAAGCACCTATATCTGTTATTTATACCCGACATTTCGAGAACTGTAGTTTTTCCCACTTTTTTTAAAATTGATATGAAAACCAGAAGCTTCATTTAAGATTTGATTGAAAAGCAAAATAAGATTCGAACAATTGAAAGTGACGAAGATAATATTATGTAATAATGTACACATAATAATTTTCAGGAATACCCTGAACACCAACCAATATATTTAGCGTACTTCACGTAATTGGAGCCAACTAGCGATTTCTCGTTCGTGTAATAAAAGTTCAGATTTAAATAAGTAGAGTCAACCAGCGAGGGCTCGTTTAATCTCGCGTCGACCAAAATCTGGTTCAAACGGACGTACTACTAAATTTGTTGATTACGAGGAACGAATCACTCGGGCCATTTTACTTCAGACTTAAAAATAACTGCACTGAGATTTCCAGTTTGCTGAACGCGTCCGTCGGCACGCTCGTTTTCGAAAAATAGGTCGCCGGCGAATTAAAATTACATAAAAGTTGCAAAAGGACGGTACGAACTAATCCGTCTTTATTGATCTTTAACTCGCTGCTCAAAAGGAGTTCCTCGGCGGAGAAACGACCCAGTTACCCACGGTCGAAATCAATAGATCGCATCGTAACCGCCGTCGTTACGTTGATATTATTTCACTTGAAAATATCGTGACAGCAGCGGGTCTGACGGCCGCTGTGTACGTTTTCGTAAACGGGGGGGGAGTTCGACTGTCGTGTTTAAATATCTGTTCGCGATCCCTTGTTCGGTAAATACGCGCGACACGTTAATAGCTATTAAATCCAAAACAAATGCACGGGAGAACCATCGCCGGTGATTATTAATAACGGCAGCAATTTCACTTTTTGATGCCACGTCGCACGTACGCGCCCGTGTATGTATAATTCGCCCCTCCCTGTCCAGAATTAAACTCGAATCGAGTTTAAATGTGGAAAATTAATGAAACGGGGCGGGGTTTCCCAAAAAGTATTACTGAACCGTTTTCGAAAACAATGGAGAACGCGTTAATGATTAAATTCTGCCGCGACTCTTCCGCAGTCTCTCACGTTTCATTCAATACGAGAACGAGAAAATTGACAAAGAGCGAGTTTCCTCTGGTATCACTGTCTGCGTTATTAATTTTCCTTCTTGCATGAAATGCATTCCTCTTGCAAATAAACCGAACGAAAGAGAAGCGTTTACGCTCAATATTTTCCTTCATTTCCCTCTCGTGATATCCTGTGTGTTGTGTTTAACCTCTTGCGCACGTCGAGAATTTTTTGTGCCAAATTGCTACATTTTTCTCAGTTTTAAGTATATTTTTATTTAAATGTAACCCAGGCAAAAACAAATGATAACTTTATTACTTCTCGATAATTTCCATCCAGTGATATCGTACCGACGAGTTCAAAAAGAAAGCGACGAATTATTGTAATACGGGTTTCGTCGCTCGTTATGGTCCGCAATCAGTTGCCAACGCAAGTGATTAACACTCTAAAGGCTAGAGAAAAGCCCAGACAAATAATAATAATTTCCATCAAGTGATATCGTACCGACGAGTTCAAAAAGAAAGCGACGAATTATTGTAATACGGGTTTCGTCGCTCGTTATGGTCCGCAATCAGTTGCCAACGCAAGTGATTAACACTCTAAAGGCTAGAGAAAAGCCCAGACAAATAATAATAATTTCCATCAAGTGATATCGTACCGACGAGTTCAAAAAGAAAGCGACGAATTATTGTAATACGGGTTTCGTCGCTCGTTATGGTCCGCAATCAGTTGCCAACGCAAGTGATTAACACTCTAAAGGCTAGAGAAAAGCCCAGACAAATAATAATAATTTCCATCAAGTGATATCGCACCGGCGAGTTCGAAAGGAGAAGAAAGCGACGAATTATTCAGTGTACAGGCTCGGTCACTCGTTATGGTCCGCGAAACCAGTTGCCCAGCGCGGGAGGTTAATACCTGTCAGAATGCCTCTCTCCCCGAGGCGTGTGCTTCCTGCAGCGTAGAAACAGAATGCAAAAAAATTCGCCCCGGCTATCATCTCGAGCCGAAGAAAATATTGGAAACAGATCGGCAAGAAACGCGAGCGTGTTCCCAGAAGCAAACACGAAAAAGAAATGGAAACGCTCCTTCGAAAGATCGTCCCGACCCTGTTGTTCTTTCCGCGATTACCAACCAACGGGCTCCAACTTCTCGATAGCTAGGGAGTAATTTCATTGTTTCCTCAACTCGAGCTGAACTGTCGTCCTCGAGACGAATGGCCATATCGTGTCCCGAGTGTAACGGACGAACGTTGTTTCTTTTCACTTGCCAGCGTTTCCGCGGATCGGTCCGATACGTTTTGCTCGGACATCCGTGACATACACATCCATTCGCCCATAAAGCGAAGTATTATAGGCCACAAATGCAACGTACTGGATCCTCGGCTTGATTCGCCTCGATACGGTCCACCGGGTAACCTCAATTTCCCTAGGTCACAGCAGGTCCCCTCCTCTCAGGAGACACAGGATTACTCGGGATGCCTATTACGGACGAACGTAGCCTATCGTTCCTATCAAGCCTGAATAATGCGAACGTTATTCCTGAAATGAGTTTGGGTCTTCAACTAGGCTGACCTCAGCAACGCACATAATATATTACATATGTATGTGTGTGTGTGTATATATATATATTCCGTGGAAGCATCTGATGATCGATTTATTTGGAATTATGCCGCGCTAATTCTCCAATTAATTCCACCCTACGAACGAAATTTTTAGCTAAATTGACAGTTCTTTCTGCACGAAGGAGGACGGAATTAGATCTGTTCTCGTTTCGTTAAAAAGAATTTCCGTCGATCCTGGAAAGATCAAGAGTTCACGGGGAAAATGGAAAGTGACAAATGACGTGTGCCAGAGGAAAATGTGGACGTTTTATATTAGGTATCGAAGGAAGTTTTCGCCGATTTTCGTTGATCACTAGAAATTCTAGAGAGTCTTCCTTTTATCTCCACGAGTGGGAAATACTGTTAGCACATTTTTTTGTGAATGTTGATCTTCACGCATTTTGAAAGAACGACGCCTAAAGCAGAGATATTTGTTACAATTAGTAGACCAAGTGCAAATTTCAATTCAAGTTGAAAAATGCACGAGAATCTGTAGTTCGGTGATAATTGAACCTCTTGCGCTGGACAATCTTTTGTTCCAAAATTGTCATATTTTCTCAGTTCTAAGTATATTCAAGTAAAACAGAATAGGCGACGCGAATAATAAACTTATTACTTGTCAATAATTCCTATCCAGTGATATCATACCGACGAGTTCAAAAAGAGAGCGACGAATCGTTGTATGCGGGTTTGGCCGCTCGTTATGGTCCGCAGTCAGTTGCCAGCGCAAGTGGCTAAAAGACAGTTGAGGTAGAATTACGAAAGAAACAGGCTGAAACGGGAAGAAAGACGACAAGATAGTGAGAACTCGATTGGGAGATTATGCCCCCGTCCACCATACTCGCCAGACCACTCACCAACTCTCAGATTTTCCGAGTCTGAGGGATAACCATACGAGCTCGAAGACAGCTCGATAATGAAAGCTTCGCCGGGAGAAGAAGCGTCAAAATTTTCCAGCGGCGAGACAAAAGATTTTTATGAAAACGGCATTCGCGAATTATCAAAACGTTCGGGTTTGAACTGTCAAACGCGATGGTTCATATTTCGACGAATAAATTCGTTTTTATAAGAAGAACACAGTTTCTTCAGTTTCTCGCGTGAGAAAAACAAACTGCAGATATCTGACATTTGATAGGAAATTTTTATTCAAGTACGAAATGCATACTTTGGTTTTAGGTCAAGGATCTCCCTCTTAGGAGTGGGGAGGTGGGGGGGGGGGGATGGAGGTAAAATGGAAAAAGCAACGGGATAAAGAACAGGAGTGGTGGTTCTATCGATTGCAGGGCGGCAGTTTTTGTTTCTTTAAATATTCTGCTTTAAACATCTGCTTTCGCCTCTCCGTTATAAACAAGGATCGCTTCAAACAAGATTATACATTCCTGAAATGCTTCTGATCTGCTGCTAAACAGGCTTCTGAATAAACCGTAGCCTTAATATCGTGGGTATAATGCACAAAGCAAAGTGCAATTCACAGTAAATGTACTGCGTAAAGTAAATTATTAGCAGGAACGTGTTTTGAAATTTTTCACCAGAGTGGCGAGGTTTTCCTGCATTTTCTAATGCACTTCTTTAATGCAGAAGTTTCTGTTAATGTCCCAATATAATTTCGAACGTCAATAATCATAATATAATCAATAATATAATCAGTTGTAACGTAATAAAACAATAATTCGAAAATCAATTACCCTTGAAAGGAATGTAAAAATTTTGCTGGATTTTCGTAGACGAAGCACCTTTGTTTCCAATTTATTTGACACAGGGATACTCAAGGACACGCATATCTTTGAATCCTTTTTCTCTCTCTCTCTCTCTCTCTCTTCTTTTTGGATAAAATTAAATTAACGTAAATCTGAGTGGACCAAAGCTATTTCGAACGCGAATTACGGGCGGTCTAATTAAGGCAATCTCTCGGCCAACATCGTTAATGATCCAGTAACGCCGTTTACATTACATTATGTAGCACGCATAGCACACGTATCCAAAGTAATGCACGGCGTAACTGTTCGTTGTCTGGTCTAGCGTAAAGCGTACACGTTGGTCAAATTTTTACCGTACTTTAAATAAAATTTGCGATATCACGTTTGACACACACCTCTTATGTTTTTATGTATATTTCCTGATAACTGATTCGTTTTTTTTTTTTTTAAAGAGAGAGAGAGAGAGAGAGAGAGAGAGAGAAAATTTCATCAAATACAAATTTAAAAATTAATATCGGAGCGTTCAGCAATTTTAATTAAAGTTCTACCCAATGTAAATACATGATGCAACGTATTTAATTTACCAACGCAATGATCGATAAATGATCGACGTGTAAATGCGTATTGCGATTCTCAAAACGTCGGAAAACATTTTCGTTTATTTATTCATCGTTGTTTCTTCTTTTCGCCGCAATTCCCTGAAGTATGAAACTCGAAACATGGACGCCATGAATATGCGCGTGAAAGATAAATAAAGCCACGATATGAAACGGTTCATGCACAAGCGAAAACCGCGGAAACAATGGGAAATCGTTCGCGGAGATCTGCGTTTATGTTTCGTCTTCTCGTACAGGCATTAATCTCAATTTTAGATATTTCCGTAGAATTTTTGATAAAATTCAAAAAAAAAGCTCGTTTCGACGTTACATACGCGTGGCAAAAGGAGGGGGGAAAAAAAAAGAAGAAAAAAAGAAGAAGAAGTGCTTGATGCACGTCAGTCCAGAGTATACACGTATAGATTTGAAAGCTTTCGCCGCAGAGTGTGTTATATACGCGCGTCAGAGAAGCACGCGGAAATATTGTGAGACTGCTAGGGAAATGCCTTGCGGTGGAATGGTTAACTCGTTTGCGTGTGAAAAGGAGAACCCTTAAAGCCTCTGTGCAGCAACGTTATTGCGAATGCTCTCCTCCTTTTCCACGTAGTTCACACGCGTGTATCCTCCGCGGCTTTTGCAAGGGTATATATACGGCTTTTTCAAAGGTTGCTTGCATGCTTAACCGTTACAAAGTGTCATTTACACTTTAAACAAACTACCTCTCTTTCCATGAGACGCCGCGCGATATTTAGTTAATTAAAAATCTTTTCCTTTTCTTTACGAATTGCTCGAGAAAACCTCAAGTGTTCCCTCAAGACGACTTCTTTTCAGCGGCAGACGCTTTTTCAAATAATTTTAAGAAACATTTGTAATTTCCAACTGTGTTATTTCTAATTTTTGTGCATCATTGCGCTAAAGTAACTCATCAGCGATGAATTTGTCAATTTGTAAGCAGATTATCCGTGTTATCCGTGTTGCAATATCCAAAAGAATTGCTTTTCCAACTCATGCGAACGAACTTGCATAGGAATTTACGTTTAAGTGAGAAAATTCAATCAAAGCAAAAGTACATCTAATCAAATATATATATATATGTACATTAATTAGGTTCAATTATATTATATTAAATTTTATATCATTTAATACCACATACTTTCATACGACTGCAATTATATTAAACTACATTAAATTTCGTGTCATTTAACATCTTGCTCTAGTAACTGGTTCACGGACCATAACGAGTGACCAAACCGTACACAATGATTCGTCTTCTTTTCGAATACATCGGTATGTCGGTACACCGGATAGAAGTTACTAAGAAGTCATAAATTTATTATTTGTTTCGCCCGTACTTATTTATACTTATTAGTTATGCTAAAAGCTGAGAAAATATTGCCAATCTTGGGCCAGATATATCAATATATAAATATGTGTTTGTACAAAAGCGAAACAAAAGAAGGGAAACGTCTCGTTGGGAAGCAAAGATACGTAGCCCAGTGTGTTTCGTAACCACCGTTAAATTGTCGTGAAAGCGTGCGGCAGCTCCCGATCCTCACGAACGATTCATTCGTGAAAAATGCGGCAGCTCTCGTTAGAAACGCGCAGCACGTTTGTAAACCACGGTTAATTTGTACACGCACTCGGCGGTGAAATTCGAATACCGTTACAACGACTAACAGAGATCGATCGAAGTGTCTGGGACGCGCATTATCAAACAGCGGGCGCGCGCGTACCGCAACGTTTTCAATAGCGACGACGGCGCGAACAATGACAAACGCCCCGGTGAAAACGGTATTGAACGCGCGTACTTGCGGCCGATAAACGCGGCCGCAGGAAGGAAATCAAGTCGCTGCTGGATCTTGGCAGAATCCGTGGCAACGCACCGATCGATCCGTGGGCAGCGGCGCCCTTCAATTGTCCGCGGATTACGCGCGAATAAAGCGTTAAATGCCGGTGTGTATCGAAGTTTTGGACGCCGTGGGAAGCGGTGGCTGCGATCGTAAATCAGGCACCAGTTGGTTACACGGTTCTTAATCTATTCGAGCCCGGTATCATGCACGAGCCCCGTTGTCTATATACGTAATCTAGGAACCTAGTGTCCGTCGTTCGGCTATTTATAGAGGAGGGAAAAATGGCCCGTGTCGATATATCGATTCGCGCCGACCTCCGTCTTGAGCCCCCTGTATCGGCCCGTTTACTCCTATTACCAACCGACGCTTTTAAACCGCGCGTGTACGTTTCTGAATTTCGATAAAAAACGAAAAACCTCCCCTTTGTCCTCACACTCATCCTCCCTCCCGGGACGCGGAATCGAGAACGTTTCATCCGCCATTTCTCGCTATTTTCAACCGCCGATAACGCGGGGTCTCGCGATATCAGTTTTAGACTGTGCTTAAACGCGATCGGGAACAGGGGTGAATACCCCTTTGAACTCCTCGAGAGCGGGATTCTTCTCGCGGAGTTCGATCAGTCGCGGGGATCTCGGTGGTGGTTGTTGCTTTTGGTAATTTCTTTTTCGAAAGAACGGGCAATTTTTTTTTTTTTTTTCTGAGAAAGAAGGATTCCTCAGTCTTTGTTCGTTTGAAATTTTTTTTTACAGACTCTTGTTTGATGATGTCGTTGAAATGTTTGAACTTAACGTTCTGTCCAGATTCACATTCGCCATTCTGTATTAAACACCATCGAACGAATTATGGCTTCTATAATAATAACAATCAGCGTAATCGTGTATTTATTGACGCTGATAATGCACATTGTTTGATCGATGTTTTTAACCATTCACTTCCATCGTTTAAACGCTCATTATTTAGTATCTCCTAATTTTTCAGTCTCATACTTTATTGCATTTAAATTGTTCTTTATATATTTACTATATATTTCTTTCTTTTCACCCGTGAAAGTGAATAAATAAATAAATAAATAATCAACCGAGTGACTTGCTCATTGATAACCGGTGATGAGTCACCGTGGTAGAACTAGAAGCGATTTATCTTGGTCAAGTCCCAAAAAAAAAAGTTTTCTAATGAATCATCGAGACAAAGATTCTCTTACTTTCTCTCCGCTTTATATTCGACACATATATTATACGGTGACTCGTGATTAATCGATGATTCTATATGTAAAAATGTGCCGAAAAGAAAGAATAAAATTGTCTCATTAAGACAGACGCGAATAAACGACACGAGGGCACAGAAATAAGTGAAAACTAGTAGACTAAAGTTCTTTCGTTTTCTAGTAAAATAAACTTCGAATATGTTTCGTTAAAAATTACTTGCTCAAGTGTGCTTGATGAATTTTTCAAACTCGACCCTCTCGAGAAGCACTTTGCACAAAAATTTTTATTTGACATTTTTCAACCTCCTGTCAATTATTATTTTCTGTCACGTCTAGAATTAGATCAATCTAAATCCAACTATACCCGACATATATTTTTAAGCTCGATTTTCTCGGAAACGAGGATTTCAATGGGAAAATTTTATTTTTTCTTTCTCCAATTGACGACGACTCGCGAGACTGTCTCTGTATATAGGATCGCATTCGATCTCAGCTTATTATTGTATCCCAGAATATTTCGAATAAATGTAAATATCGCTCGGACAACACTCTAAAGAAACGAAAAAAAA
>NW_025110325.1:28715-30264 GCF_011392965.1 Frieseomelitta varia | reverse complement strand
AAAAAAAAAAAAAAAAAAAAGAAAAATAAAAGGAAAGAAAAGAGAACAGTGGCAAATGCAAAAATTAGTTTCTTAACAAATAAACTGAAGTCTAAGTCCAACTTAATTTAAATTTACCAGCAGCTTCGAAACATCAGCTTCGATTTATTATTTTACGGCAGACAACCGATCCATTCGCCCGCGGGGGTTAGTCGAGCAAAATTTCCCACCAAACATCCTCTTCCGCGTTTAAAATCTGCCTACGTTACAAGCGTCGAAAACTCGTCGACGTTCGACGTCGTACCTCACCTCGAGCTTCCCGTTGTCGCGCATATAAATTTCCCTGCCTCCCCGCTCGAAGATTCTTCGCGGTATCGATGATTTACGGGAGAGATCAGGTTCATCGTCGAACCCGAGGGCTCCGGACGAAGCAAACCGCGTATATCAGGAATCGGGAGGCTCACAGCTCCACAGAGTAAATCGGATCTTCTTTCCTTAGCTTCATTTACCCGGTTGAATGCCGATTCTATGAACGTCAGTTTCCAATAAGTCTGCGGGCGGATCGTCCTGGTAATACGTCTGTCGCGAGGGCCTGGTCGGAGAATACCGAATATCGAGAACGAATCGGAGAGAGAGAGAGAGAGAGAGAGAGAGAGAGAGAGAGAGAAGGAAAAGCACCGACCACGGGAAATTGGTTTCGTTTGTGAAATTTCTCGTGCAGAAGGTGCCTCGAAATGCTACGTCGTATGCGGCGGGGGAGGAAAAGAGAGGGTGGCTGTCGTGTCAGCCTGTCGCCTCGTCATCCGTCTGTCTGCGGGGGAGTGACACCTCGCGAGGTCGTGGCCTCGTTGGATAGAAAAGAAGCGTGCTGCTCGCTGCACGTGTGCGGGCATGTTTTCGAAGGTTTTCGAGTTCGAGGACGCTTCCTTCCTTCCTTGTTCCTTCCTTCCTTCCTTCGTGACCGATCCCCATACCCGACTACCGTCCGACCAAACTATTCTGGAATATTGCCGAACCGCGAGGAGGTAATTCCGAAGAGGAAGCTACGCCGAGACTCAAGTTCGGAATCAACTGCTACGATCACCGTGGACTGTGGTTTAATACCAGACGCAGACGATCCTTCGACCCTACGGGAGTTAGTTGCTCAGATACACATAACGAAGTAACACCCATCCATCATCGATTTACCCGAGTTTCTCCTCGCGCGGTCGATTTAGGTGGTTTCTTTTCGGGCCTCCGGAGAAATAGATTCTTGAAACGAATGGGAATGAATATTCTTGTTTTCTCGCTGAAACACGCTTCTTTGAAATGGTATTTATGTAAAGAAATACCAATGATAGCAAACTATGGCGAAGCAAATGTTTCATTGAAATGTAGGACGATGGTACTTCGAATAATTGCAGTCCCGAAGTTTTGTAGATTTTTCTCGAAACGTACGACTTTTATTTTATTTTATTTTATTTTATTTTATTTTATTTTATTTATTTTATTTATTTTATTTTATTTTATTTTATTTTATTTTATTTTATTTTATTTTATTTTATTTTATTTTATTTTATTTTATTTTATT
>NW_025110325.1:22761-28472 GCF_011392965.1 Frieseomelitta varia | reverse complement strand
TTATTTTATTTTATTTTATTTTATTTTATTTTATTTTATTTTATTTTATTTTATTTTATTTTATTTTATTTTATTTTATTTATTATTTATATAAGTAACTAAAAACCTTTGAAAAAAGTAATTTCTATATATTATTAATTCATCTTATTTGCTTTGAAGTAAAACACATTAATTATTTCACTTGCCTTTTAACCTCTTGCGCTGGAATGCTACGCACGTCGAGAATTTTTTGTCCCAAAATTGCGATATTTTCTCAGTTTTAAGTGTATATAATATTATTTTTATATTTAATATTATTTTTTATTTTCTCAGTTTTAAATGTATATAATATTATTTCTATATTTTTATATTTAACTATATTTAATAATTATTTTGTATTCGAAGTGTATTCAAGTATAACCCAGACGAAACAAATAATACGTTCATTTACTTCTCAATCATTTCTATCCAGTGATATTATACCAACGACTTCAAAACGAAGGCGACTAGAATTATATTATACAGGTTTGGTCACTCGTTACGGTCCGCAATCAGTTGCCAGCGCGAGTGGTTAATTACTTACCATTTTACAAATGGCATCCATTTCGCTGTCGCAAAGCTGCGAAACGCGGTTTGTATCGTGCGTTGTAACGCGTCGCTCAGGCTTCCGATCACTGTGAACTAAAGACAAGACAAACGCTTTGGTGGAGCGGTGGGCTAATAAAACAGGCGTCGTACGAATATATCTCCCTGTCGAATATCGAATATTCGCTCGACTCGTCGTTTCGAAGTTTACGAAGTTGGCGGAAGGTACAGGTTTCCGTTCGTTACGTCAACGATAGCTGCCGATAACGCGTGTACCTTTTTATCGGCACGTGACACGTAGGAGATCGTAACGGGTCAGACGACGGGTCGCGTCTCCCACGCGTTTTCAGTTACCGCCTGGTGTAGCTCGCCTGGCCCTGATATTTTCTTGCAAACAAAAGCAAATCCCGAACGTCTGCCGATACCACGCGCAACGTTTTCAACGGACCTTTTAAACGGCACTCGTATCAGCGGAGATGGTAGGAAGAAAGAGAAAAGAAAGACGAGGGGGGGNAAAAAGAGAAGAGAAAGAAGAAAAAAAAAAAAAAAAGGAAAACGAAAGAAACCGAAAGGTGGAGGAAAAAGGAAGGTACAAGGCGGAAGTCAACGAACCGAGAAACCAAACCCGCTTCTTCCCTTCCTTCGCGTGTCGAAGTATTATCGATGATCCCACGTAGGCGCTCGACGGCCGATTATCGTGTTCCATCGACGAACGATCAACGAGAAAACAAGCCTGTGAATGATTTTACTTCCAATGGACGGATCGGCGAGGTAAATTGCGTAGGATAATGCGTACCTTTCGACGTGGGCCAGCCAGACACACACTCGGTCCCCTCCCCCCCAAAACCCATTATGTCGATTTTAACGCCACATTAACTGGTTGTCGCTCGCGTCATAATGTTTGCATTTCCACTCTGCCACTCTGGGTCGTGTTTAATCGTTGCGCGATCGGAATCACTGTGCCCGAACGAGAAAATTTACTACTGTATTATCAACTATCCCGAATCGAATTATTAAAACGACGCGGGCGCGCGTGTTTCGATTCGAGGAAGTGGACGTGTCAAACGTAATCGAGATGTAAGATCAGAAATGTCTTTACGTGTTGTAATAATTATACACGTGTTAATGAATATTTGTAAATATTTAAATATTATACTATTTATACTATTCGTGATATTGGTAAATATTATAAGCTTATATATGTATTGCTAAATATTAGTAGTACATGTATAATGTAGTTTGCAAGATTATCTGTAACTTTTATAGAAACTTTTATATTAACTTTTATAGAAAAAAAAAAGTTTGCCTATCGTTAAAATTGAAACACGAAGTTGAAACGTAAAAATTGATGTGTTTTCTTCAAACAAGGCGTTATATGATATTTTTAAAATTACTGAAAAATTTTAAAGCAACAGCAGAGAAGTTTTTTTTAAATTATTTATATATAACTTACATGAATTTCGAAATGAGTTTTTAAAAATATACTAGAAACTAACATCGTTTGAGTCTTTTTGTACGCCAGTTCGTTGCGTACGTTGAATTTCACGTTTCATTGCCTAACCTTCCCCAAAATGAAACAAGCAGTCGGAATCGTTATAGCCAAACACGAAATGAATGGAGAAGCTTTCGGAGGAAATTTTAAAACGCAAAGAAGCATGCTACATTGAAGAGCATCGTACTAGAAACACGTCGAGGAAAAAAAAACAAATAAGGACTTAATTAAACTTTTTTATCTCGAGCTCCAATTTCACGGTTGCAACATACCGAAAATAAAGGGATCTGAATAAAATTCGGGAGCGTAATAATAATTGTAATAATTAGCGAAGAATCTTCAGGTCTTCGCAAGTTTATCAAATTCGGAATCGGAGTGAAACTTGGAATTACGAACTTCACAAAAGATATGTATAAAAAAAAAAAAATTATTTCGTGATATTTTCACAGAAATTTTCGTTCAGAGGGGAGTTATTATTTTCTCGTATGTGTCGAACGACGGATGATAATGACATGGTTTTGTCGTGCCATGCCGGAAGGATCTTGCCAGAAAAAAATCGACACGCGCGAACGCTTCCTGTGTAATGTTCTACGTGTACACATTATCGCATAATACTATGTATTTAATCCCATACGCACACAGGGTCTCTTTTGTACACGCGTCAAACACGGGTATCGATTATCGGGTTAATTAAAGTACGCAATTTCCATCTTAATTGAGAGCAAAGAACGAGGCGGCGATTACCACGGTGCGCGATCCGCGCGGAACGTGATTGCATCCATCACTACGGCGACAAGGTTTCGAGAAAAATCGTGAGAGATCGCAAATGAAGGCGACTCGGTTCCGTGAGACTCGGTTGTTATTCGTTATTTTTTTGAGAATGCGATTGAAGAAAATAGAAACTCTTGAAATTTAAAGTTTGAAAATATTCTAGTGAAATATTTTCAAACCCTAAAGTGAAAATATTTTCTAAAATAGTGAAATATATTTTAGAAACATATTTTCAAACCTTAAAGTGAAATATATTTTAGAATTATATTATAAATATATAATATCAAGTTAAAATATTTCATTTTACTTTATAGAAAACGCTTCTTTGGTTATTTTACATTTTTCTTTTTTTTTTTTTTTTTCAAACGCGTATGAATTTCTTCGTCTAGAAATGATATTTTATTTTCCCGGTTGTAAGCATGTTTCCCATCGTTAGCTTAGTTTTGTTAATTTGCTAATAAGATTGTTGCATACTAATTTGATGCTAATTTATTAATTAAGTTGCTGCGGATGAAATGAAGTGTTTCGCGATATATAAATTTCAATATTCTTGAAAATAATACTGTTATTATCTTTAATATACTGTTGTCTGTAATAATAACGTAAACTAATATTTATTGTTACCCCCAAATTCGATAATCTCAAATTTCGTTTATTATAAAACAGTTTTTACAATTATTAAATACAACAATTGATAATTATGTATAATAATATACAATTGTATAATTAAAATGGCCCTTAATCGGCCATTGTCGATAATTTTCCAATTCACTTTTCACATTTGCATTTTCGAATTAATTTAAATATTTCACACGAATAGTAGTTTTCCTGTTTTGTGTATCACTTGCCTTACGATCTTCTTCTCAGTCTTTTCATTCAGTGTTTTTCTGCGAATACGTCTAACAATAAATTTACGAAATTCTGAGCGATTCAAGTTGCGCTGTTTAACAAAAAAAAAAAAAAAAAATTGGAAAATAGAACGAAACGTCAAGAAGTCCTGTTCGATTGTTCGGCATCAGTAAACGTTTCGCGATATTTCAGCAAGTAAAGTAAGACGACGAGCGAACCGTCGAAGAAAGGGGAAAGGGGGGAAAAAGCCGGTGAAAAGCCCTGTTTATACTTGCGCGGAAAAAGGAAAGAAGCGAAGCGGCGGAGAGTTGGAATTCCTCTCGGTTTCTCGCAAAATTACGTTTCGTCTTGTTTCATGTCTCACCTGTGGCGAGACGTTTGCCACTGGAATCCTTCCCTCGTTAAAATGCAAAGTAACACCGACGAAAATAAAGGAAAACAAGATAGTACGACGTGTTACGGTAGTTTCTGGCTCTCGGTCGTTAAATATGAACCATTTTATGCTAGAGAGCGTTTCAAACGTGACCGAGCTATTTTCATTTGATTAAACGAATTTCCAAAATCCCTCCCCCCCCCCCCTTTAACTAACTGGCCAGATTTACTTTACGGTATTTTACTAACAAGAAAACTTCGATAACTCGAGAGGGCCAATTTTTTTTTCGTCCTTTTGCAACTTTGCAAGTTTATGCAGGGCCTCTCGGTAAAAGTTTCTTACGTCGCTTTCCTTTTTTTTTTTTTTTTTTTTTTCCACCGCTGCGTGGTCAGTCCTTGAACACGCGCAAGGAAACTGTTTTACGCTTCACGAAGTAAGAAATTAGAATTTATGGAAATTCGCTTCTTAAAAGAAAATTAATTATATTAATATTATATTATAATATTATTGTAGTAATTATATATTTATTAATAAAATTAATTACATTAATATTATATTATAATATTATTGTAGTAATTATATAATTATATTATAGTAACATAATATTTATATTATATTTATATTAATATTTATTATATTATATTAATATTATAGTAACATATATATATTACATAATATTTATATTATAATAATATAAATATTATAGTAACATAATATTTATATTATAATAATATAAATATTTATAATAATTATAATATTAATAATATTAATACGATTATATTAATTGTTATTTAAACTCGATTTTCCCCGCTTTATTCTTCTTTCTTCCGACGTATTTTCTCTGTCGTCCGATTCACCTTGCACCGCGATTTCCGAAACACCCGGTACATCGCCGCGAATATGTACTGCCCTTGCTATTGGCAGATGAGAATCATTATTATTCGGAAGCGTTAGAAAAGAAAGTCGGTGGGAGAAGAAGGCAGTGGAAGAGGTCGGTCGAAAGTCCATTTCCATTGACTTGAATCGAACCGGAAACACGAACGACGGAGGAATCGTATTGTGGCTTAAGACGTCTGTGACGTCTTTATCACGGCGAACGGCAGGATAACGAGCGACCAAGTCAGAAATTCTAGGAACGTGGCCCCGTCCTAATGAATTGCCTACTCCATTTGCCGTGCGATGCTGCGCCCCGTGCAAACCACGCCGGAATTACTTTCGCTCGATCAGTGCACCAGCTTCCACGAGGGAATCCTGGAACGCTCGAGTGTTCTTGACTTTGCACCTCGCTCGACACACGCGCCTCTCTCTCTCTCTCTCTCTCTTTCTTTCTCCCTACACTCGCCTACTCTGCCTGCCTACCAAAGGAATAAATGTCGTCATAAATCTCTATCCACGGTCCGTCTCTTATCCGCTTTCAGAAAAAAAAAGAAAAAAAGATGATTCGGCGACGCGTGAACCAAGGATAAATAATTCGAAACATCGTGGCACGATTGTACACGAGTCTCACGGGAGATTGCGTAGGATAATGATCGTGTTTTACTGCCATATTTCATGGAAGTTTCATTCTTTCGAAGAAAGCAGTTACACTGTCTGCTGGTGGCTGAATTCTTCTTCGTTTTTTTTTTTTTTTTTTTTTTTTTTTTTTTTTTGGTCGATTCACGC
>NW_025110325.1:20245-22279 GCF_011392965.1 Frieseomelitta varia | reverse complement strand
TTTTTTTTTTTTTTTTTTTTTTTTTCTTTCTTTTTTGGTCGATTCACGCTTGTTTCACGAGCTAGTGATCGAAGGAACGAATTGTTACGAATTGTCTTTCTCATGTCTAGCTTTCCCTTTGTTGCTACAATGGCGACACCCGACCACACAAGATTGTAGATTATTGATTCGACGATTTATTTATTTGTTCGTCTACGTTAACCTCTGCCACGCACGTCGAGAATGTTTTTGTTCAAACGGAATTGTAATATTCCCACAGTTTTGAGTATATTTAAGTAAAACAAATAATAAATTGATTACGTCTCAACAATTTCTATCCAGTGATATCGTGCCGACGAGTTCAAAAAGTAAGCGACGATGTATTGTATACGAGTTTGGTCGCTCGTTATGGTCCGCAATCGGTTGCCAGCGCAAGTGATGAAGATTAAAAGTGTACAATTTAATACACCGAGCGTCCCGTCGTTATTGAAAAAAATGAGTCGAGAAGAAGGTATAAAATTTTCTTCGTTAAACCCTTCGTTCGAGTTTCGTCAAAGTTCGAGAATTTGGTTAATTCTAGGCGTTACAGAAAAAGAAAAAAAAAAGAAAAAGAAAAAACGGGAGGTTATTCTACGTGCGAAAATAAGTAGAAAATGTTGAATAAAATTTTCGTGCAAGATGCGTCGTTTTCGAGAGAATCGAGTTTGAATATTTATCAGGCACGCGAGCAGCAAGGCAATTTCTAACGAAACACATTCAAAGCCTATTTTCCTTGAAAGTGAGGCGTTTAACGAAAAAAAAAAAACTTTCAGTCCACATTTTTCATTTATTTTTGCGCGTAGAATATCCTCGTGTCGATTATTCGTCCCTGTCCAATACATCTCCGATTCATTAGCTCATTATTCAAAGCAAAACGGTTTGAAAAAGCACAAATAAAGAGAAAGAAATATGCGAGCGTGCGCAGAGATACATCTGGAGCAGGCGAAAGATGATAATATTACGGAATAAGCGAAACGTGTACTTAAATACCATCAAAAACTTCTGTCCCCTTTCTACTTGCTTTTTCCGCAGCGACAGCCATAAATCAGAATTTCATGCTTCTGTTTCTTTTTCTCCTTCTGTCGTTTTTATCTTTTTTATTTCTCTCTTTCTCTCTGTACTTGTTCCCGTCGGTATTCAAAGTTAAGCTCCGCGCAACGATTCACGGAAAATTAACTTAAGCCGACTAGTCGTCGTAACGTTCAAGGTGTACAAGTGCAAAACGGGCATGGAGAGTCTCTTTTAATTGCACCGTGCGACCGACGTTCTTTATGTTTAGTACTCTTTGAAACGATAGCTTTAATCCCTTTTCGTACTTAAATATTCATACCCGTTTCTGCGTCGACGTGCAGCGACAAATGCTGAAACAAGCTTCGCGCTCGCGTCAAGAAATCCATGGATGTATGTTTCAGAAATGGCTGATCGATTGAACCTGCATAATTTTTCATGATTTTGAACGTATTGTGAATATTAACGCGGCGAATAATTTTTCCACGCAGATCAAAAGAATGCGAAACTCGCCCGAAAGATCAGTAAGAAATATCTTGCGCAAAGATTCTCACGGTTTTCACCGGGCGAAAATCGTTGCTCGGTTTTCGGTTTCAAAGGGTTAATGCTATCGTCATGTTCGTCGTTAACCCTCTCGGGGGGAGGTTATAAACTGCAGAGTACAAGGGGCGCATGCAAATGGCCGGTTTTACCACGATGTCGGCGACCGACCGCAAATTTCTTCGTCCCAGACGCCGCTGTACTTCCTATGGAACACGTCAGACACCGGAACAATTTCTTTAATCCAAAGTTTGTTGCGCGAAAATCCGATCTCTCTGACTCCGTCAACGCTTTCACGAGCGGGCGTCGTCCACGCATATACTCGATATACTTCTGTCGCCCAAAAAAAATACAAATGAAAATATCTATTAACGCTGGAACAATTGTATGTTGTAAATATAAAATAGATAAATAGATTTACATAATCGCGTCTGTATCAACTTTGACAGGACTATCCTGTATCGTTTG
>NW_025110325.1:0-20219 GCF_011392965.1 Frieseomelitta varia | reverse complement strand
AGCTTTTCTCCCAAATTGCAACAATTTCTCAGTATATTTAACAATTTGTAAGTATATTTAAATGTAACCCAGACAAATGATGATAATTTCAATCCAATGATGTCACACCGACGAGTTCGGAAGGAAAAGAAAGCGACGGATTATTGTATAGGGTTCGGTCACTCGTTATGGTCCGCGCAGGTGGTTAAAAGAACGAAAGTCAGTCACATTGACGAGTTCGATCGTGGTAATGTTAACATAATGAAATATATAAATTGTTCGTTATGAACTTGTATAATAATCTCGCCGGGAAAGTATTATGAAAGTCCTGGGAAATTTCTCTTTATTCACTCACTGGAGACGTGTGACCGAAGCAGCGTAAATTTGAGAGAAAATGAGATAAGAAGGGATAAGTTGAACACAGGAAGCGGGGGAAAATTATTCAAATAAATGGAGAAATCCTACGGAGGTGGTGCTCGTGAAGTTTCAAACGTACTCGAACGACGATTCCATTTGAGAGTACTGATTTCCTTTCTCTCCTGCGCGAGACTCGCTGAAGTATGAATCTGTCTTGTCTAGATTCCAATCCACTTGAAACTACGACTCCCTCTCGAAATCTGATCATCCAGTCATCGTTTTTAATTCATCATTCCATTATTACCCGATATATATTTCGTTGTTTCCCGTTTCGAAGTTTTATTGAGACGGTTACACACATAGTCGACAAAGTCGAATTTCTAATGTTTGAAAACTGGCTTGCAAATTCTTTTATAATTGTTTTTAATCGTTCGAAGCCGCATGTGTACGAGCTGTTGAAGAAAAGGTAAAATAGCAGCTTGTTAAAATTCGACAAATTTCGGATACGTATTTTCGTGGAGCCATCTTGCATGAGAGCCACGATCCACGGGTACCCACATCGTCGTCGGAATGCGGTTACCATAATTTTTCAAGCTTACTTAGGAACGTGATCGAAAAAAAAAAAAAAAAAAGGACGGAGGGAGATTAAAGTTAAATGAAGTGACGCTAGATGATAGATGGAGAAAGAGAGAGAAAAAGAAGGAAAGAAAAGTCAGGGGGAAGGAAAAATCAGGATCACGTATTTCTGAACTGTAATATCCGCGTTTCTGTGTCGTTGTTCGCAAATGGTGCACACGGACGAACGTTTTCGGATCGTTTTGCAGCAGCCGCGACCGCGTATTGTCGACGTTACAACTTAAACGCGAAAACGTGGTATCATTTGATAAACGCCTGCGGTGAAACATCGAGCATACAAAGTGCGGCGTAAAGAGAAATTCAGATTGCTATAGAACACGTTCTAATAACTGCTGTCCGACGAATTTTAACTTTCCTCCTTTTCTTTTTCTTTTTTTCTTTTTTCTTTTCCTTAATTTTTCCAGTAGCGAATAAACATTCGTGACAGATCTTCAAAATTTGACATTAGTTTTTGAGAAGTTCGAGTCAAAAGAAAAAAAGTTGCCAATCTCAGACTCTCGGTTAAAGATATCGTATTTTCTGTTTACGGAGAAATAATTCTATAAATCTCGCCAAATGCAATAACGCGTGCCTAGATGCGACGTTATGAATATTTAAATGCGTTTAAATAGTCGTTAGATAGTTTTTACTTATTTCAAACAACACCAAGTCTCATTTTTACATTCATGCGTTACTACTAAGGACTGGAAATGATTATTTGCTATAAAGAAAATTGTTTTTATATCGAATTACTTGAAATTATTTCGCAATTATTTGAAAGGGAAATTGTACAAAGTTGTTACAACTTTACGAAATGTAAAATAAAATTAGTTTAAGAAGTTTTCTGCTTATTCTATAAGTTATTGGTTTACAAATTTATTACTAAATTTCATTGATAATATTAGCTCAAAATCGTGTAAGAATATAATTCAGAAAAAGCACGAGTCTCTAATATCGTTTAATAAAATGTGCGGATTAGCTTATCAAAAGCTTAAGCAAAAGTTAAATTAAAGTTAGCTTAAAGTTAAATTTATAAAGTTTAAGTGTTTTAAAATTACATTTACGCGGGAAATGTATGCATATATTCTAGAGGAATGTTCACGGATTTACTAGCCAGCGTATTTTTTGCAAACGATGAATATGAGGAAAGAAGAAAATACTGGTATTTGCAAACAACATAACGGTGTACGATACTATTTTTTCTTTTTTTTTTTTTTTTTTTTTTTAAGAATGTAGGAGTTCTCCAATTTTTCAAATAAAATCCTACATATTTTTTTTCGTGTGAAGGCGTAAATCAAGATAAATTCAACCATCTGTCATGAAAAATAAAAGTGCATTTTATAAAAATATTTTTTACGTACTTACGAATATTCTATTTAGTAAATAAAATGGTTTTTAATTGTTTTTTAATTTCCTAACTCGATTGTTAGTTTTTTAAATTATTTCTGAAATAAATATCCCCTTTTTTTATTTAATTTCAAATAATTCTCCTTTCATTTTTTTTTATTCTCGTATGATCCACAATTAATTCTGTGATCGTCTTGATATATATACCTTCGTATTCTATTTAAAAAATTGAATTTCACCTGATCTTGTTTCTCAACAATTAACGTATTAAAGCACGAAACAATTTTACACGCCACCCACAAAGAACGGTGAACCACCTTTTCCATTTTTCTTTTTTTCTTACGACCATCTACGAGAAAAACGTTGGTTAATAAATTCTCTGAACACGCCGTACAGTCTCTTAAGTAGATGAACTAATAGGTCCCTTTGCGCAATTTAAGGCTGTACAAATGTTATTACAGGTGTACAGACTTTGAAGGTATAACCACGTGTAAAACATATTCTCTTTGTTCCGGTGTTTTCGCGTGACAGTGATAGCCACATACAAGGTACACGTACAACAAGGAATAAATGACGGTTATAGTACGCGGTCGTTATACTGAAATTACAGGCGAATTGTTAGTTGTACGAGAAACGTGTTTTATACGTAGCCAGTGTCTCTGTCTAACTTTCCATCTCTGGTTTTCTGTCGATCATATATGTTATTCAAAAGCACGCAGAGTTCGCAAGAATGCGATTGGCCACGGGCCAAAGATTCCCAACGGCGAACTATCCGCTCTCGACAATACCAGATGAATGTACATACGAAACGTACATATATCCGTGTAATTATTCACGACCACCTGCCACGAATAAACATGGAAAGTGTCGAGATTTCACTTGAGATTCGAATTTTACACATTGAGGACAAAGCTCGAACACTCGATGAGTGAGAAGTCATCCTCAGCTTTGTGAAAAGAGCTAGATGTTATTTTGGTTCATTAAGGAACCACGACGTGACTTGTAATCAATTATATTAATTAATATAATTTGTATTTTATAATTTTAAATTAATATAATTTGTTTTCTGTGCGACAATATTCATTTGTAAGAGCTATTTATAGAACGTGGCGCATATCAGTGAGAAAGAGTAATTCCTTTTTTACCAAATTACGAAGAGATCGATGAGTAATTTTTTTTTTAAATAAAACTACAACTCGAAAATCATTTTTTTTTTCGAGTTGCGTCGCTCTCGTCGCAAGGGAGCAACCTGTTGGTGGTCTTTTTTCGTATAAATAAGAATTCAGATTGAAATAAATTAGTATGAGTTCGTTTGTTGGATATTGATTGGAACTTGGTTCGTGTAAAAGAAGTTCTATCGTCTACAAAAGAAGTCTAAACAACAGAATAAACTGTTATTCGTGTTATTTTAGATTTATTTAGGTTTAGATCATTTAGATCTCTTCATAATTTCACTTTAGAATTCGTTATTTAGATCCTTTGGCATATTCGAACATATTCGGACAAATAGATCTCACTGTTCGTTTAGCATGTAAGTTTCATTATTTCTGCAGAATTTCCACTAATCATCTATCTTCTTTTTTTTCTGTTGTAGGTAAGAAATAGAGAAAACTGAGATACGGGGACACGATGTAACAACTTACAGTGGTAAGTTGGAGATAAATACTTTCAATATTTATATCAAGTTTATAAATTTGATATAAATATTGATAAATATTTATAACAAAATATTTATATATTATTGACGCTACGAGTGTTTAGTTTATATTCAAATATTCTACAGATGATCAGTAATAAAACACAATTGAAGCACAACGTGTTACAGTATATCGAATAAATATATTGTAAATAAGTGTCAAAGGTACATTATCGTTAATTTTTCATTAAGCCTCCAGATTTTTGGAAGTTCAAACACTCAAAAGGTTAATTACTTTTCAAAGTCCATCGCTCCGACATTTCTCAAACATTTCTGGCGGATTAATTTACCCGTAGGAATCTTTGAAATTTTCATGATTTCGTAACAGGATTGTTCTGTTTTAAAGTACGGACCGTTTCCAGCGCCATTATGTATAATCGGGAATCGATTCGAGTAAAGCGAGGCGGTATTCGTGTAATTGCTCCAACTTGAAACGACTAAACTATGTGCTGGTTTCTCGTAAGAAATCTGGAAAGAGGAGACAGAGAGACAGAGAGAGAGAGAGAGAGAGAGAGAGAGAGAGAAAATGGAAGAAGACGATTCGACTTGAATAATATTCCCCGATGCTGATAAAATTGCGCGTTTACCTTGCGATATTGTATTTACTTCGAGCCGATGCGAACTTCGCGCGTGAAACTTCGCCGAGTCCGATATGTCTCTTGAATAATTAAAACTTTCAGTGGACAAAATTTGAAAGCAGTGAATGTGAAACCGAACATGCACGAAGTGAAGGTGATATAATCGCAGATTAACGGATTTACGTGTTTTTCTTCCTCTCTGTTTTTTTGTCAGCACACGCCAGGAATTGAATGTTTTTCATCGGAATCTGATATTCGAACAAACATGTGAGGGGATAATTGCTCGTGAAAAAAAATAAAAGAAAAAATGGAACAAAGTTTTTTGATTCGATTTTGTTTTTTTTTTTTGGAGAAAATCGAGTTTCAAGATTCGAAATTAGGAATTTCAAGATTTCTTCATTTTAGAATTTATATAATATCGGAAAAAGTTGCTCCGTCGTCCATTAATCGATTACTTTTTGTCTCCCTAATTCGAACGTGGAGGACTCAAATTGATGACTCCATTTTATTAGCATTTTCGAAATTTGGAACATTTCGTACGCTTTTCTGAATTTTCGTACTTATTGTAATTTATTCGTCGCGTTAAACTTCGAACGCCCACGTGGACAACTATCGATTAGAAGACCAAATCCTAGAACGGGCGTTTGACACGTGCGCGCACTAAATTCGAAGGAAAACGGCAACCGAATAGAATTTTCATGACGGTGCTGAGATTCTTAAACTTTTCTTAATCCCTGATATCCGCACGGTAGTAAAAAAAAGAAAAAAAAAAAAAGAGAAAATGTCGCCTCGTATCACTTTAACCCGGCTCAATTTGATTGTACATAAAAGATCCTCGGAACGAAAATGTCCCGTACGTGTGGAAGTTTGATTTCATTATTATAAAGGAACGGTGGCGAGCCAAATGAATATAAAAACTTGTAGAAGAAGTATATTTCATATAGAGAATTTTACATACTGTATTGTATAACAACGTTCGTTGCAAATGAATATATAATAATGAAACAAATTAAAGTATATAATGCATAATATACGCACAGAAGTGCTCAGAAATTTTAGGACAAGTGCTATAAATAATACAATGAATATAAATTATAAATTGTATATAACAAATACAATATTTGCAATATGAATTGCACAATATACAATGTGAATTATTGTATTTACAGTAAATATGCTTTATACAATGAACAATATATTGTATATATTAATATTGTATATATGTTGTATTATTTCATTATTATATCATTTGTTATTAAATATTTTTTATTGCAAGTAGATAACGTAGTTGGGAACAATGAACTTATATTATAATTGTATGTATTCATGTAATTATATATACAATTATTAATACATGTAATATACAACATTATATATTATATAATTATATAGTATGTGTATTCCTTGGAGCATATACTCTCTACGAGCACAATACTAGATACAAATTAAATTTATATTGCAAGTTCGCAAGCCGTTTGTTGAGAAATTATTGCAAGTGTAAATTACGCTGAATATCTCTTTAATACCTCCAGCGTCAAAAACAGCATAAAATATCGCTATTGACTGCGGTCTTGTGCAAGCATGTGCGCAAGAATTTCTGGTATGAGTAATGGCCGTGCGGAGAGAAACTGCAAGTTCCGCAGAAGTAGCAAGACGGAAACAGGGTGCAACGATGTGATAAACGTCAAATTTATATAAGAATTGTTACAAATTTCCCCGACTTTCCTTTCTTCCTTTCGGGAATTTTAAACACTTGATAAACCGCGTAGATGATAATTTGAACTCTAACTCTATAACACAACATGTGCGTACAGTGTGCAACAAAGTCCGACTGTGTTAGGGACTGGATATGAAACCGTATCGGAGGAGCATCGAGCGTGTAACGCAATTGAAATTTATTTATCTAATTAAGCGGTCTGGCGTCGCGACGAACCGTCGGCCATTACAATTCTGGCAGTTTAATTTCACCGCCATGGGAAACTGATACGCCCGGGGGGCAATTTCACTTTGTTAAACTGAATATTTCTCAAGTTGGTCGGTTCGCGGAGAATGACCGATGAAAGTAGTTCCAAGAGAGATTAATAATTTGCAGCTGGAAGATGGTATTAAATTATTTTCACTTTCAACAGCACCGCGAATCAAGTGTCATTGTTATCGTTAACTTAATCGCTATTACTTCACTTACCTGACACAGACTACGTTATCACGGATAATATTATTTCAACTTCTTTCGTTTGCTATTAATTCCCTTTGGAAATTGTAATACCCGCGATTCGAATCGCAAATTAAATCGTTTCAACGTGTTCTTGAAACGTTTGTTGAAACGACGGGGAAACGAAATTTTGTGGCGACGAAGGGAAGTAACTTTTAATTAGACAAGGTGATTATCACGGTTTATTATGTAAGATAATAATTCATTCTGTTGCACGAATAAACGTCTTTCCTTGCTTTAAACTGTTTGTCGTATGATTATTATTTGCCTCGTATGCTTTTCGTAAGTTACAGAAACAATCTTGTATTTTTAGTAAACTCTACAAGAGTTTAATAAAAAGAAAAGTAAATTAATATTGATAGTAACTAGCTTTGCTACGATTTTTCCACAAACTGAAATAGCAAACGAAAATGATGAAAAATATGTTTCGTAAATTTTTGTTTCATTGGATATTCGTTCAATTAGTGGCGAGCGAAACTTCGTTTCTTATTTTTTTATTTTTCATCCGAGCGAAATTTCGTTATTTCACTTCATACGTAGAAATGCTGCATTGTGTTCAGCGACCAGATACCGACTCAATATATATTCTTCGGGTATACTTCTCTCGAGCCATTGAATCTCACAGCGGAAAATAGAAAATCATATCGTGGTTCGCGCTCCGATCGAAATTGGTAAGCTGAGAAATTGTGAATTATTATCTGCAGCCGGATGAAAATTAATAGCGGTGTGCGGCCGCAGCCGTAAAATTGAAATGATAAGAAACGAAACGAGGAGAAAGGCGAAATTCACGCTCGCACGATCGTACGTTGGGTTTAAATCAACGGCCAATGATTTTTCATGCGTACGCTCTATCTATCGATGTTCCTCCGCGCGAGCACGTGTTCGTAATTTACAGTTCTTTGCGTTCGGCATGTAGCTGCCTTTTATACATGCCAGTCACGGTGGGGGCCCCATGGTGTTGGTAATTTTATGCACGTACGTCTATTACGACCGGCTAGCAATCAGTCTCGTTTGTGCCGTAAAACAATGACACTGAAGTTGGCGTCGATCAGCCAATACAAATGCGCGTGCATTCTTAACTCGTCGGCGCGAAGGGATTTTCGATGAAATTTTCGTTTAATTGGCCGATCCGAACGTTTCGCGATCAAACGCGTGAGAAACGATGATAATGTAGTTGTCACAGCATGATAAAACTGCTATGAGTTTCGTATAAATTACATCAACAAAAATCCATTATTAGTTACTCTCATCTTTGACCACTTGATTGCGGACCATAACGAGCGACCAAACCTATACAACAATTCGCCGCCTTTCTTCTTCAACTCGTCGATGTGGTGTCACTGGATAGAAATTATTGAGAAGTGATAAATTTATTATTTGCCTGGGTTACTTAAAACATTACTGAGAAAATTCTCTAACGTGGCACGTCATTCCAGCGCAAGAGGTTAAATCTTTGACTCTTCTTTCCAGATTTCTCGTTGTATAATTTACGTAATACAGTTTTTTAAGAAGCAACATGTGTTTAGAAGCTTTTTTTGTTTAGGATCTTGATTTGTAGAAAATTATATAAAATGAAACACATTTGTTGTAAAAATTGAAGATAGATATTTGTTACACGAGTGGTTGATTTTAACGTGAAGCTCCAAAATTACAGATTTTAATAAAAAGGAAAGGCACTGATACAATCACAAGTTAAAAGGTATAAGCTATGAAATATAAAACATCATTAAAAACGTAAAATATTAAACTATGGGGATTTTTCGAATTTTTCCTCTTTTTTTTTTTAATTCTATTAGTTAAAAAGCTGCAGCATTTGCCTGTGAATATAACTTTGCTTTGTAAAATTCCGTAAATTTGCCGCATTACGTGCCCCCCGGCATAGTACTCGATTACAAGTGAGCTGACGCAAATATGTTAACATTCACAAAGGATGAACGCAACAGAGACAATTAAAACCTAATATAAATAATTTTTTTTAACATCGTGAACGTTATTTTAGCGGCCTGATTCAGTTTTGCACAATGTTTCTTGCAAATTTCAGCTTATACAAAAAACAAAAAAAAAAAATGAATAAGTGATATTTATTCTACAATTCGTTAATTTTTAGAATGGCTTCAATATGGCTTACTAATATGTTTCTAACGATGATTATTATAAACGTTATTCAAAAATCAATATCGTTTTACAGTTGTCGTTTTGAAGATGCTCGCAAATTTTCAGTGAAATTAAAAATCCGAATATATACACGCACTGGTACAACAAATCCTCGTGTTCTCGATTAATTTTACACACCTTTTGTTCCGTGCTCATGCTAAAAAAATTTTTCACGCTTTTACACGTGTCTGAATTTTCACAATTTTTTAAAAAAGGAAATCCTCACTTTCGCGCTCGCTTTAAAATGCGATCAAGTGCATCATCTTTTACATCAGTTACATCAATTTAAATTATCGACAATTTTTCACTGTCAACTGACACACAGTTTCCATTATATAAATGCTAAATTGCGATATTTTATCGTAAACGTTTTTCATCAGAATTTCGATTCGGTCATAAAAATGTTCGGCAAGTTGAATCTAATATTAACAATTTATCAATGACGAATTTACTATTAATAATTTCATATTAACAACGGGACTTGCGGTCGATCGCGCGAGTAGCGTTGTAATGTTAAACAAAAGCCATTACGGATACGGTTAGAAAGTGCAATCCGGGTTTTTAACAAATGCGCAATAAAGAAAAAGGCTCGTTAAGGGAGTAAGGTAATAGGCACAAAGATCATGCGCCGGAAGAAATTGAAATTTGTTCTCGTTTAACGCCGCGTTATTACCGTTAATGTTCGCGTTTGCCCCGTACAAATGGGAATGCCAGTTCAATTAAACGTTTCCATAGTTACTAATTGCACACTTTCTAAACCACGCGGTAATAATAATTCTTGCGTTTTAATTGTCGTTAATTATCGTTGCGTGGCAAAGCGATCGAAATATAATGCACGAAGTTCGATTTACTTTTGTGAATTCATTTACGCGCAGATTATGATATAGCGAGAATTATAATAATAACTGTATATTATAATAATATTCGTCCATCAAAGGGGCAGCTGGCTCAATTTATAAATTGACACGTTAAGAAAAATGCACGTGTGTATGTTTCTCGTAATATTAATCAGGTCTCTGAAAATACACTGTATATTTTCTCCGAGATGCTCTCAACGCGATTAAATATTAAATTTGCGTTATTACCGGCGAAACTAAATTATTATAGCAAGCAGGATGCTATGAGAATAGGATTTCCATTCGCCTGGCAATGTTTCATTTAGAATAATCTCTCCGTGTGTGCCACGTCACACAACCGTCTCGATGAACTTTGCATACTTTCGTCACTTTTTCCTCCCCTGTGCATTTAATTTAGAAATAATTACGCCGCGCGTGTTAATTGCGAGCGTAATTCCGGCGTGAGTGTCCGTGTGTCCTCCTCAAAGGCGGGAAAGACGCTGAAAAAAAAAAAAAAAGAAACGGAGAGCCGAAGCGCACGTCGGAAGCATCGTGAAAACTTTATAAGGAAAACGAGTTTGAGAGGTAAGCGGCAGAGAGATGGATTTAGTATTCAAGCAAGACGATGATCTCAAAGCACGTATCGCGGCCGTGTTGCGATTATTTACAAGAAGAGATTGCGCCTTTGCAACAGCGATTCAACTCTTGATCCCCGGATTATCTGCCATTATACGCGATATTGTTTCCAGACAAACTGATTTAAAATTCAGAGCGGGATTACCGCCGCGCGCTTGTTTTTAAATTTAGCCGTAATAGTAATTTGCTTTTGAACATTTAATTTGGATCTTTTGACTTTCGAAGTCTTTCGAATTCGCATCAATTTATATATATACGATTCGATAATCACCTTTGAATGATTGTAAAATAAAGAAAAAGTATCATTTCGGGGAATAAAATTGTATTTCATTGAAAAAAATAATATGTATATATTATGAAACATTCCGCGAGTAAATCATGAAAAACGGAATAATTTAAGAATCCTCGATTTATTAATATATGGGAAGCTTAGAAGTTGATTAGCGTAAGTGATTTCTCATTAAAAACTATGTAAAATGTCGATCGATGGAACAGCGTAGTTATTATTTTCAATAATATTTTAAACAGTAAAGTTATCTTAATAATATTGTTAACAATTTTATTATATCCTAATAATTATGTTACAGTAACCATAAACTGTTCTTAATCAAAAGTGACTTTACGTTAATTAAATTACGAGCTCGCTGTATAATGTTATACATGTACTCTGTCTAATGTCCTGACATTTCGTCGTAATTAATTGAGATAGTAATTAGTATTAATAGAGATAACAGTGATAAATATTCAAATCGACAAGTCGATTCGACAAATTTTAATTTATAATTTATCTTGCATATGCGAATGAAGTCGCGATGAAAATGAGTTGATCGTAGAAGAAAATAGAATATAGAGGAAAACGTACCATGTTTGATGATCTCAATTCCTCGCGATCGGTGATTATTTTCTTTTTAAATCGAAGAAATTAACCTCTTGCGCTTCGAGAACTTCTTGTCACAAAAAATTGCAATATTTCGTCAGTTTTTAAGTATATTTAAGTATAAACCAGGCGAAACGAATTTATTGCTTTACTTACGAGGTGACTTTACTACTTTAAAAGGAAAGCAACGAATAATAAATTTATTACTTTAAAAAGGGGAGTAATAAATTTAAAAAGGAAAGCGACGAATCATTGTATACGGTCGCTCGTTATGGTCCGCAATCAGTTGCCAGCGCAACTTGTGGTTAAAGACCAGGGACATTTGACAACTTCGGTATAAGAATGAAAAACAAACCTGATGGATGGTGTGGCGTAAAGCAGAGCCGTTGTTCCAACACACTGGAATTATGAAATTATTCCGGTCGTGAAGCCTCCCTTCCTTCCTTCCTTGCCCGAGACAATAACTTCGAGAAAGTTTTTCGACGAGGCAAACCGTGGCAATTCCCACCCGTTAGCTGGCATTCGAAACCAACGCGTGTCCCAAGAAATTCCTTGGTGCCCGGGTATCCAGACGCGGATTGTAGGCACGTACGATGAGACGAGAGAAGAGGAGGGAGGAGAACACAGAGCAGAACACAGAGAGCTATCGTGTCCCACTAGGGAGAGACTGGCTGCGAGTTAGAAACTCGATGGTACGCGACAGAGGTTTCCTTTGCATATACTTGGCATATAGGGACGCTCCCGGCAACGCGGCGCTTATCGTCAGAATTTATTGGCCAGTTCCCGGCGACGTTCTCCACTTTAAACCGCGACGTTCGACGTTAAGTGACTTCGCGGGATTTCAATGTAACACGACGTCCGTGGCGGGGTTGGCAAAACGGGAGGAGAGGATGAGCGCGCGAGCTCGTAATGTGGAATCAAGATAATCCTCTCTCTCTCTCTCTCTCTCTCTCTCTCTCTTTCTGTCATCCCCTATCAAGCGGGGTGGCAACGTGATCATAGTTTAGGTGTCGCGTTCATCTACACTACGTTCAACGAGACGAGAAATAAACGACGCCAGCAAACAAAATATTCACGTGCTGAAACACGTGTGAATTGGGGTGATCAATCGCCAAATAACCCCTTGCACTCGACTGTCCTTTCTGAGAGGGCGTACTTAAATTTATCCAACAGTTCCTCCTTTTGTAATTATAACACGAACGTATATATGTATTATATTTCGTGCTGTATGATGCGACGTGTAATAGTACAACATCTAAACACAGAGTGAAAGCTATAAGAACAGAAGAATTTCTCGATGACAGTTCGATTGACACTCAATAATTCGGGATAACTCGCATAAACTAGACTTTCTATTGCTTCTAAGCTCCTAGAAAGTTTCAAAAATGGTGGAGAATTGATTAACCCTTGTACATTATACTATGTTCAGGGCAAACCCGTTAATGATTGAATTTAAACAATATCATTGTTTTTTTTTTTTGTTTTTTTTTATCTGTTGGACGAAAAAATAAAAACTTTTTTGAATGCGGAATCATAAAGGCAAACGATAATCGAACAAAATGATTGATAAAGCTTTTGTTTCTCGTGAAAAATTCGCCCTCCACTCTCGCACACAAAAGAACGCAATTATTTCTTGGCCAAACTAATAATAATCTTAAATAAAAAAAAGAAAAGAATGATCGGCATGCTTTTAGTTGTTTAGTTTGGCTAAAGGTATTTCATTAAAGAATTAATATAGAATAAGAAATTCCGTAATTAATAATTAGCGCGGGAGATATTAATTAATTTGACCTCCGGCGCTCAGCCGACGGCAGCAGTTCTTTTGAAGATGCTGTAAAATAATGTTTTAATAAACGCTCTTCGCGCATACTTTCAGCCGGTCTGTTTTTCAGGAATTTGAATAATCAAGTTCTCCTTTCCTAACTAAGTAACCGTGGCCAAATAAAGACTGGAATTGTCTAACGTGTCTTTCTCTTTCATTTGGTCGAAAATCGCACGGCATGAAATTATCAATTAAAATTCGAAAATTTTCGAAACGCTTATAACTGTAGTTTTCCGATGAAATTCCGTATTAGCCTAGCAATTTGGCCTTGTCGATTCCAATTTCCCGGATTTCAGTCCCGATAATTCTCAACGCAGCTATATATAGGTATTCCGTTACCATTGAACGTGTAACGCAGTTACATCGTGCGATTTAATTAGCCTCAAACCGATTTGTTCAATCAGAATGATCGAACCGCAGCGTAGACTTTCTCGCAACTTCGCGAGCTCCTTTTGTTACCTCTTGTCACTATAAACGACCAATTTATTGCTCGTCAGTTTTAAGTGTATTGAAGCACAGCCCGGACAAAACGGATAATAAATGCATCACTTCTCAATAATTTCTATATCCGGTGATATCACGCCGACGAGTTCAAGAAGAAAGCGGTAAATGATTGTATACGGTTTCGGTCACTCGTTATGGTCCGCATATCGGTTGAAACACGTTTCCTTCGCGCTTGAAATCGACTCCAAGGCTCATGAAACGTTTTCTCCTTCGGATATTCTGCGAATTCTGACACGAATTAGGCGGCGTTCGCGAACGCTCGATACTGCAACGTCTATTTATACGTCTGTAGACACGATTAAAATTCGATGGAGTCGCCGGGCAATGTCGTTCCACGGTTAATTCCATCGATATATCGACGTGCTCCGACATTCTTTGCATTGTGCTGCCTGCCAGCCAGCCGATCAGCTTCCGTCCTTCCAGTCGAGTAGGCTACGTCCCGTAGAGAAGGTTCGGTTTTCACGACACGACAGGATATATTAACATCTTTTATTAGGTGCTGCCGCAGCAACGGTGTCAAACAAATCTGCTCGCGCCCAGCGACCATCCGTTATACACACCTACACGCTTCGTTCGGTCCGTTTTATTGGACCGACTCGTGGGACACCCTCGGGGAACCAGCACCGTAAACTCTGAAATACACGTTCCCCGGCTGGCTTCGCGATTTACCGTCCGCGATTCCGCGACCATTGCGATCTGTCCGGCCGTGACAGCGACCAGAGAGGAGCACAAGTCTCAGTATCTTGAAACTCCTCGTCCTCCTCGTTCTCTTCGTTCGATCGTTTCGTTTCTTTCGAACGTGGTAAGGAGTAATGATCATCTTTTTCTTTCTTTCTTTCTTTTTTCTCTTTTTTTTTTTTTTTTTTTTTTTTTTTTTTTTTTTTTTTTTTTTTTTTTTTTCTTCTCGGTGAATTGTGTCACGAGTCGACCGCCGTCGAAGCAGACGCAGCAGCGTTGGAGTGTTCCGCGCGCGTAACATCTGGATAAAGACGCTCTTGACCGAGCCGTATGGTCGAGCAACGTGGGACATTGCGTGTACAGGCTGTCTCACGCGATCGAATCGGGTTGGCAGCAAAATATTCTACACGAGCCACGATCAAATTTTTCGTCCCGGCTCGGCTGAGACAACTCTTTCTCCTAATTCTGTGGAAAATCGGAAGCTCCCGCGTGCAGAAAATATTCGCACGCCCGATGTTTCCCTCCGTCCTTTAACCAGTTGCGCCGGGCAACTGATTGCGGACCATAACGAGTGACCGGGCCCGTGTACAATGACTCGTCGCTTTCTTTTTGAACTCGTCGGTACGACGTCACTGGATAGAAATTATTGGAGAAGTAATAAAATTTATTATTCGCCTGGAACTCACTTGAAACTGAGAAAATGTTACAATTTTGGGGCAAAAGATTCTCGACGTGCGTGGCACGAGATTGACACCCGTCACTCGCATATATGTAATGGTCGTAGAGAACGCAGCGTAGGAAACGTAAAAATGAAATATTTGTATGAACTAGAAATGTTCTATCGTCTAGTTATCGGCAATCGTCAATCTGTCAGGTAAAGATTTACGTGCGTTACCGTTCAAACGGACGTCGATAGATTGAGTCCCGAGACCGTCCATTTATCTCCCCGCTAAGTGAGCCGAGTCCAACTTGTTTTCCTTACCTAAGTGAATTGAATCCGCCAAGTTTACTTTGGATGGGTGAATTGAGTCCCATCTAGGGCTACGGGCACGCTGGATACATATTGAGACGGCCAGCTTGTCGCGTACAAGCGAACAAAGCAGCGTCTTTAAAATAAATGAAAGCGATTAATACTGTGTCGTTGTGGGCGAGTCAATTTTATTTTTATTTCTTTTTTTTTTTTATCTGCCGTTTGGAAACTTATGAAAACTTCGAAAGAAACAACCTTCTTAATAGACAAGATAAATGTTTTATTTGAAGAGTATCGACTACAGCAGAGAAGTATCGAATTATAGTAAGAAAACTCGCTGTATCCGTTTTAAACTAGGGATCGAAATTAACACGTTCTTCTCGTTTGAAAAATTCTGCTCAAACTTGTATATTTCGTGTAAAAAGATATCTGTTTCTGTAGAATTTTTATAGATAGAAATGTCACACTTATAATATAGTATTCTAATCTTTTATTATAGGAATTCTAAAATATTTGTTTCACGAGAATATTATATATTTCTATTATATTTATTTTTCTATAATTATAGAATTGTATATTTATATTTCTACAATACTATATATTTTTAGTAATTATAGAATTATATATAATTCCACAATACTATATTTCTATTATATTTATTTTTCTATAATTATAGAATTGTATATTTATATTTCTATAACACTATATATTTCTAGTAATTATAGAATTATATATAATTCCATAATACTATATATTTCTATTATATTTATTTTTCTATAATTATAGAATTGTATATTTATATTTCTATAATGCTATATATTTCTATTATACTTATTTTTTTATAATTATACAATTGTATATTTATATTTCTATAATACTATATATTTCTATTATACTTATTTTTCTATAATTATAGAATTGCATATTTATGTTTCTACAATACTATATATTTCTAGTAATTATAGAATTATATATAATTCCACAATATATATTGCTATTATATTTCTATAATAAAAGATTATTAACATTTTAGGACATTTAATAAAATGTCCATTTTTATATTCGAGTATTATTCATTAAATAGTATGCAGTGTCAATATTCGCTGCAATAACTTTCTTAATGCTGATGAACAAATTATCTGTCCGTCCGACAGAAAGATTTTGATTTTCCAAGTTCTATTCTATTTAAAACTTTCATTTCCGAGAATAACGTTTAATAAAGTTTACGTTACGTCAAACAGTTAATAACATTTGTAGTGCTCGATTTACCATATTATTATTATTATCATTCAAGAATTTGCTATTTGCTATCTGGACGACTAATTTGAGGCTTCGACAGTGCGACTTTAACGTACTATCGGATAAATATTCGGTATAAGTTTGGTACAAGTTGCAGCGGGAGCTGCTTGCTTTGGAACGTTTTCCCGCGTGAAATCTGTTTTCCTACCGATTCCTAACCGCGCCAACGTTGAGAAAAATGAAAGTTAAGGGAAGGAGAAGGCGAAGTCGGCTTGGGTTAAAAGCGCTGCCGAGGGAGTAGATATTTATACCTCGGTTTGATGATTTTTCCTACAGCGTGAAAAGGAGAAAAATACGACGAGAGAGTCGTACAACGCTGTAGCACGGTCGAGATACAATGTCGCGTGGAAATGGCGCGGTGAGGATAGCGACGTGTAACACTTTAAGAAAGACAAGGGAACGGTGCCATGGAAACGCGTGAGACTAAATATTGAAATTTGAATTTCCTACCTTCTCCCTTTCACCGCGAAAATTTTCGACTGAATTGAAATTCATAACTTGCAGCAAATACGACGACTGACTTTGCCAGTCGTGCTTTTGTATTTTGCCTCTCGTCATCGAATTAGGTGGTAGCAATAAAAAGCGAGATTGAACACCTGCCGGGAGGAAAGGGATGACGTGCATGTAGCTTTTTATGGCCTCTGCACTTTAGAATCTTTAACCTCTTGCGTTGGAACTTTTTTGTCCCAAAATATTTTTTGCAATATTTCCCCAGTTTTCTTCAGTACGTATAAGCAAAACAGATAATAAATTTATTAGTTCTCCAGTAATTTCTATCCAGTGATGTCGTTTCCGACGAGTTCAAAAAAGAAGCTTTGGTCACTCGTTATGGTCAGCGCAAGTGGTTAAGGGTCACTGTTGCTGCGTTTCACTACCCCTAAGTAATAGTTAGGGTTTTACTAACGATCCTCTACCTTGTGCCTTATAGTTCGTTCGACGTTACAATTATTCATCAGTAGCGTGTTTCCCATTGTTACAAACAGTATCACGTCACCGAAATTTCACGAGGAGATCGTCTTCGAACGTGTCATCGGAATCTCTCTCGCGAAAGAGATGTCTGAGAGTCTCCCTTTGAACTCGATGCTTATCAATTGAGTTTGGCTCGAAGATCGACGAATCGCAACGGAGGAAAAACTATGCGATGACACGCGAAACCTCGGTTGGTAACGAAATCACGCCGCGAAATGCCCCGATAACGACCGGGTCGCTATTGCCTGGAAAAATCGATATCAAATACGGCTGGCACCGTGGGGAATTCAGCGCACGTTCTATTTGCTTTTCATTGTTCTATGAAATCATAAAACGGCGTGTAACATTCGGGGTGGTGTGCGCGCGGCGCACGTCAAAATATAGAACATATACGCGCGATCTATCAACGTCGCCGTGATAACTGTCCCGAATTCTCTCCGTCTCCGTCTCTCCGACAGACAAAACTCATCGTTAGAATTGCCGTCAAGCGTTACGAGGATCCGAGGAACGTTCGCTGCGAATATGTAGCAGCTGCCGCGTACAGGAAATGCAGTAACCGTTCCGCCGTTCATATAATATGCTGTCGTTTACTTGGAGCCGTGTAACAACGATTCCTCTATGGAAAGGCGCGCGGAATTTCCACCTGTCGACGCCGCGTCGCGACAGGTCGTTTCGTTCATCTTACGGCGCGCCATCTTGTGTCCTTATCAATCTTAAATAACCAGAATATTGCGACTGACGGTGTTCGTGCGTCGTCGTCTTGTGCCAGCTTCATAAACGATATGCATAACTGTTTTATAAATGCATCTATCTATCGTTTGTCGTGTCGTTTCCGCGACATCTTGCACGCATAGAAAAATGCTCTCGCGGCAAATTTTCGGAGGATCGGTGTGAAAAACATCTCGCGTCAGGGAATTTTTCTTTTAAATGCAAGGCTCCGTTTATATACATTCATGATGGAAAGTCGTGTTCAGATCTAGAATTGTAAATATCATAAAATTTCCGTGAGAAATTAGTCATTTCGAGTCGTTCATTCGCCGTGAATAAATATTTATATACTGTTCAAATAAGTTACAAAGTTTAGCATATAATTTTATTTTATAAATTTATATAAACTAAATTTTATATAAATTTAATTTAAAGTTATTTGTGTAATTGTCTGCAACGCCAGTTGCCTCGCCGAAATATAATTATCTCACGTACGAGGTAAATACATATGTGTCTGTGTCTAGCACACTAGAAAAAATAGTTATTAGTACCATTTTGTTTATCGTTGGCGATAAACATTTCACATCATACCGCCTCTAACCGAAATGCGATTTATTTTTATCCCATGTACGAGGTACATACACCTCACACGTGTTTATACATCCAACGTTGACACAACTAATAAACCTTTGTCGTAGTGGAAAGTACTCGCATAATTGCCGCTCCACGTACCATTGTGCCGCAATCTGGGCTTAAATCAGGTAATCCCTACCTTCAACTTGCAGCACATAATTTCTCGAGTAACAATATGGACGACAAATTTGCATAATACGCAGGGAGAACGTCTCTCTGTAAGTAGTCGACCAAAGTCGATCCGTGTTAGCTGCCGGCTGTTAATTAAAGACGATAGAGCTTGTCGACCGCTCTTTGAATTTGCATTGTTTAAGAAAAAAAAAAAAGGGAACAAACAAAGAAATAACGTAGGAACGTAAACGGATGTACTTAAGTAGATCAAAGACGAGACGCTAGAGGCTAGAGGAGAAAAATCCTAGGGGGACGGGAGAGAAAGGAAAAGAGACGGAATCGTTCCTTTGTAAACTCGAAGTTTCTCCGGATGCCACCGAGTCTCGCCGAGTGAAACGACGACGTTCTTACTCGAAAGACATTATTTAACTCCTTAAGCGACGAAATCTGTTTCGCAGCGGATTGTTCCACGAGATATCTCGATAAAACGACGCCGCGAAATCCCATCCACCCCGGTCGTCTGTCCTCGTCGTTCGATATTTTCAACTTTACCTCCCAAGTTTCCATTATCCCTTCCGGATCGTGGAAATATTAGACCGTCACGAGTAGAACAGATGAATGCCTTTAGCCCCCCCCCCCCTCCCCCTCTTTTGCTTCCGCGAGGTGGAAATTCATTCGACTGAAATGGGAAAGTGGGACGGGCGCGTTCTTTTTGAAAAACGAGCGCCGACAGGGAACGCGATGTACACGGCGTCCGTGTTTGTCGAAGATCTTTATCATCGAGTTTCACAGATTCTCAGATACGATTCTCACTAATCGCAAGACTATCGACAGCTGAATACCTTAACTTGAACCGCTTGCGCTGGCAGCTGGATTGCGGACCATAACGAGTGACCGTAGCTTTCTTTTTTTGAACTCCATAATAATACATAGTACATATATGTATTCCCAATGTGAAAAATATTCATTTAAGTGTTGTAAATACTATCTCACAAAAAATATGGTTCTCTATATAAAATTGTCAAATTCTATTATCTCCCTAAAAACATGTTCCATTCGCGGTAAAACAAAAATAGTGATCGCTATTGATAAAATAGTGATCGCACCAACAGCTCTTTGACATACGAGTGCCGGACTTGCATCAAAATGCTATTTTTATTATCAAGCTATTACAATATTGCATTATCGCAAACTCTTGATTATTCATTTGAATACGTCATCCATGGTACCACATGATG
>NW_025110324.1:366307-411444 GCF_011392965.1 Frieseomelitta varia | reverse complement strand
TTTTTTTTTTTTTTTTTTTTTTAATTTTTGACAGACTTTTGAGAGATTTTCAAAAGTTATTAGTTTGAAGAATTTTTCAGAGATTTTCAAAAATTGTTAGTTTGAAGAATTTTTCAGAGATTTTCAAAAGTTGTTAGTTTGAAGAATTTTTGAGAGATTTTCAAAAGTTTATCTAAAAATGTACGGAGTTAATTTCTACACAGAAATCCTGACATAAAAAATTCTGAAAGGATTTTGCCAATCTTGACAATTTGATCGTTTGTTTAGTGTTATTGAAAATTCACAATTTTTTTATTTAAACGTGAGAGTTTTTTGGCTTCAGTTTTGCAAAATTCAGACCTACATTCGTACGAAAAGGACGAAAGGAAAGAACGAAACGCAGATCTGAAAATCCTTTGATTCGTACAAAGAAATTTCTGCCGTGTCTGTCTGTAGTTCCGCGCGAATGCACGGGTGAAATTAAAAAGCGGACGACAGGGAGGGTAAAAATAAACCAGCCTTGAAGAATCGTGTCCCCAGCCGCGTGTCTCTTACTTTCTTGCCTCTTTCCCACATTTTTCATGTCCAATGTGTTTAACACTTGTGAGACACTGAGAGTATAATAAAAGGTAAAATTAACTGACTTTTTTTGTTGAAAAAAAAAAACCCCGTTTGAAAGGAAACCCAAAAAGTACCAAGATTCTTGGATTCGTTTTTTAATTCTATCGCTATTCGTCTCTAATTGGTGACTCAAATTAGCTAAATCCGCTAATGACCAAGTAATAGTTGATTATATATTATATAAAATATAAATAATTATATAATTTATATAAAATATAAATATAAAATAAATAAAATATAAAATATAAATGTAAAATAAATAAAATATAAAATATAAATGTAAAATAAATAAAATATAAATATACAAATTATAAAAATATAAAATATAAACATAAAATAAATAAAATATAAATATATAAATTAATAATAAAATATAAATGTAAAATAAATAAAATATAAATATATAAATTAAAATATAAACGTAAAATAAATAAAATACAAATATATAAATTAAAATATAAAATATAAATTATAAATTATAATTTATATAAAATATATTATAAATATTTATATAATATCATTTATAATTTAATATTTATAAAATCTATTATAAATAATTATTAATCACATATTTTATAATATTACAAACACTTTAATTTATTTAAATTTCGCAAAATGAATTTTGAAAGCTCTCACGATGAAAAAAATATATATATCACCCATTGGTCCTACGATTTTCTTCTCAGTTTTCAGTAAATATCAATTTCCACAACATGTTAGAATTGAATGACAAAAGAATATTCAAGAGATCCTAAAATTTTACCACTCAATCCTAATATTCAAAGTTCGATAAAACGGCAAAAGGAAAAAAAAATCGTACGACTAGTATTAAGGAGTCGACGTAAAGAGAATTCAATCTTGAAGACAATAGTAGATTTAGTCGCGAAGAAAATTTCAGTAGGCGTTCGAATTTTTATAGTTGTATTTTAGACAAAAGGAGGATCGAAATCCTTTCTTGAAACTCGCTGCGCGACTCTTTTTTTTCTTTTTTTTTTACTAAACTTCGAGCGTGACAACGACGTCGGTCGATCGAACTCGAACTCCTCCGTGAAGTCCATAAATTTTCGCGCCACCGTGGAAAATCAATCGAAATGGGAACGCGTGACGTGGCAGAAGGGAGCATCGACAGCTTCCCCATGGGCTCGATCAGGCCTCCTATATTTTTCATTCATGAATCCCTGCCCGATTTTTCTGTCGGTGCCCCCGTGAAGAAATACGTGTTTTTGTCGATTGAGAGACAAACTGCGCTGAAATTCGCGTTTCCCTCCCTCCCTCAGCTCTTCCTCTTTTTTTTTTCTTCTTCGACGTTTTGTTTTTTTCTACAAAGGATTTTTATTCGTTTTATTCGGAATTTTGTTTGTTGGAAAAGCGTTGGCTTGGAAATGATTTGTTTGTTGCGAACGAAATTCTCCGAATTTGTGAACATTTGGCCTGTACGTTCGTTAATTTAGTTTCTGGAGCGAACTGACGGTAAATTGTGTGACAAAAGTTTTATACAAATTATATTAGGGATTTTACGCAATTTTTACAATCTTTCTAACCTCGACTACAAGAAATACTTACTCATACCCGGGATACAAAATGAATTGTGCAGTGAATTTAATGAATGCATTTGTAATACATAAAATATCGTATAATAAGTGTAATAATGTATTAATTTATATAATAATTAGAAGAAAACATTTCTCTGTCTAGGTTAGCTTTTCTAAATTTTGTTTATGAAAATACGATGCATACTATCAATATATTTTATATTATATTAAATATTACATTTTTTATATTTATATAATGTATAAATATATTAATAATAAATATTTAGTGTAATAAATATAAGTCATATTTTTAATAAATATAAATAAATATTTTAATATTAGAAACATTTATGTAATTTAAAATAATATAACTACGTTACGCAGCTATAAATTGTAAAAATGAAAAGATTAATTCAACTCGTTCTCACAACGAATATTCCTCCATCTGAAAATATTTCGTCACGAAATCCATTAGTGCGACGAAATGATCTTCAATGAATCGTCGACGTATTACGAAATATTCTGAAAACGTAGATTCGTGAAAGCACTCCGGGAACGCGCAAGAACGCGGCTGACGATTACTATTTTGATGAAGTGAAAAAAGCCCATCCCACGGTCTCCGAGCTCGAACGATATCATCCGTTGCGCTGAAAACACGCGAACGCTCGTCAGGAAGAAAGTGCTCGGCTCGTTGAATAAGAAAATAAAGAAAAAAAAAAAAAAAGAAAAAAAAGAAAAAAAAGCGAAGAAGAAGAAAAACAGTCGACGTCTAAGCGCTGCGGAATAAAAACGAAGCTTCGTTTAAGCGTCTGGAATTCGACGTTTCAGATTCGCAGTTTCATATTCCCGGAGTAGTAGGTATATTGTTGAAAATTCACATAGAGCTTCGTTCTCCGCACCCCGCTTCCCGACGGTGGGAGATATTCGCCGCGAATTCCGTGGATGGCTGCCAGAGAACGATGTAACAACATCCCATTCCCATGTAAAATAATCGTATTCCGATACAGTGGCAGCTTCTTGCGCCGCTTCTATGCAAAACGGTTCGCCTGGAAATGAAAAGACTCGGCCACCCCGGCGTTGCTCGACCGCGGGTCGGGGTTGCTCATCTCGGGGAGATCGTTCTCGAGCGCCAGCGTCGCGGGGCAATTTCGTTCTGAAGAGAACTGATTTGAAAAGAAAAACAAAGAAAAAAAAAAAAGAGCAGATTTTTATATCTGAAACACACGTGAGGGGTGTTTTCGATTCCGATGTTTTCGACAGGATTTCAAGTTTTAAGTTGATAATTTTAGGATTTTAATTTCTAAGTTGATAATTATATATATATATAAATTTATATATTTATAAAATTTCTAAGTTGACAATTATATATATATATAAATTTATATATTTATAAAATTTCTAAGTTGATAATTATATATATATATAAATTTATATATTTATAAAATTTCTAAGTTGATAATTATATATAAATTTATATATTTATAAAATTAAAGTTAATTTTAGGATTTTAATTTCTAAGTTGATAATTTTGCGTAAAGTAACGATCTCAGACATACATATATATATATATAAAAGAAAAATGAAGAAAAAAGAGAAAAAACAAGGTATAGATATTCAATTTATATTAAAAAAATTATATTATTTATAAATTTATATATATTTGTTTATATATTATTTTATTATTTATTTATGCATACTATTTATAAATTTATATATTTGTAAAATTATATTTATATATATATATCATATTATAAGTAACTACAAAGTTTACAAATTCTTCTATTAACGGTATAAACAGATTATATTTCTATTCAATTCTGTAACCTAACTTAAGCCAATCTAACCTAACTTTCAAATAGTCACAGATAGTCACTCTTAATTGAATCATTATTTTCAGATACAGTTATATAATTATATGTTGTGACCGTGCACATTCGACAAGAGGGAGGACGACGAATGAAGATTTAACCACTTGCGCTGCCAAACTGATTGCGGGCCATAACGAGTGACCAAAAACCGTATACAACAATTCGTCCCTTTCTTTTCCCCTTGAACTCGTCGTCATGATATCACTGGATAGAAATTATCGAGCAGTAATAAATTTATTATTTGGCTTGCCTGGATTATACTTAAATATACTGAAAAAAAACCGAGAAAATGTTGCAATTTTGGGCACGAGTGGCACGTGTCATTTCCAGCGCCAAGAGGTTGAAATACAAAAGTCAAAGTCCAATTCCATTAATAAAATATATCAGGGGTAGCTGGGAGTAATGAAATTCTCAACTGCGAGATATTGAAGATACTTTCAGAAAATGAAAGGGAGAGAGAAAGACAGGAAGAAACGAGGGAGTATCTCGTTGATATTCGAGAATGGAGTGAATCCATTTTGTCCATAATTAGTCGATCCCATATTGTAGCGGGTAGTCAGTTTCAAGCTGAAGTTTGCAGGTTATTGTTAGTCGGACAAGGGCGGTGGTTCTCCCGGAGATGTGTCATAAATAACGTTTCCCACATTCTGAACATTTGGTAAGTTAACGGGGGTTGGCCGCCTGCGAACTAACTAACTTAATTAGCCTGCCACCGACCGGCCACTTAACTTCATCAAGCTACACCGTTGATCCGCGCATTTCTCCATATAACCCTAAACGCGAGACTGCCTCGTTGTTTGCCCGGGCATACTTCCCAGCTTATTTCACTTAATTACAGCCGGTCGCGACGAACGTCAATGGAACTCGAACATCCTGGTTGAATACCAGAGCAACTACGGTATCATTAACGCACGTAACCTAATTAAAAGGCAATCCGATTAGCGATCCATCCTTATCGCCGCGCGTAATTGATGATTAGATTTATTCGTAATCTGTCCAGCTATAGATATCGTTTCTTATCGTTCTACGAGTTAAGTTAAATTTCAGTTAAGTTAAATTACATATTTATTACAGATAGAGATTGGTGATAAGACAAAGATCGGTGATTTTGGAAACTGAAACATTTTCGAAACGATTCATCCTTTGAAATAGTCAAATACGTTACGCTGGAAAACGAATTTGGTGTAAAATATACTCGTATGTCACGTTTTTGGTATAAAAATTGTTTTAAAAGTTTTATATATATATATATATTTCTAAGTTGATAATTCTAAAGTTGATAATTTTGCGTAAAGTAATGATCTCAGACAAACAACGTTTATATATATAAACTTATAACAAATATATATAATTTAATAGATCACCAATATAAATATTTAATAATATACAACTATACTTGTAACAAAGTAATATTTTTATTTTTTTTTTTTTTTATTTTAAAAATAAAAGTACTACTTTATTTTGAATAAGTACAGTTGTATATTTAATTATTTATATATTAACATTTTTTTATAATATTATGATAAATAAAAATTTTTTATAATATTATAATAAATATTATAAAAAAATGTTAATGTATAAATTAGTAAATGTACAACCATATTTATTCAAAATAAAGTAATATTTTTATTTTTAAAATAACAAAAAAAAAATAAAAATATTACTTTGTTACAAGTAAGTATAGTTGTACATTGTTAAATATTTATATTGGTGATGTATTAAATTACGATATTTCGATTGAACAATGATGCATTTTGAGTTCTTTGAACCTACGAAAACCTAACCCAAATTTTTACCATGTCAAGTTTTTATTTGCCCTTTCTCCTTCGATTTCCAAAAAGATTCTGTCGTAGATCGGATTTCTTCAAAGACTAACACTAAAAAAAAAAAAAAAAAAAAAAAAAGAGAGAGAAAAGATTGAGAAACGTACAAATCACATCCTGCCAACTGTATTACAATGACTTATACCATGTACTAGAAGAAAAGAAACTCCGATTTTATCGCAAGTCAGGAGGAAAGCAAATGATCGAGCGATTCGAGCCGAGCTGTAAACTGCAAGCACGAGTAATTCCGCGATCGTGGAGAAAATTAGCGCTGTTCGGCTTTCACCACTTGAAACGATCGTTTAATCGGCCGGATAAGCAGTCGGGTAAATAGATGTCCTGTATCAGATTCTGTGTCACGGAAGCATGACACGCGAACACGTTTCGAATTAACACGCTGCAAACTCAATAAACCAAGCGAGTGGCATTGATCGAAAGCTTGGATTCGCGAAATGATAAGCGAAATACACGGAAATGTATGCACAGCCATTCTTACTTGTTTGAGAAAAGTTGAGGAAAAGTGGGCATTTCAACGCTGAAAGCTGGCCAAATTGGCCAAAAATTATTGCTGGAAATTTTATGGATATAAAATTAGGTATTTCTAGAGATTTAAATGATTTTTAAATAATAAATGAATAATATATAAACTGGTAATAAATAAATAATAAATTAAAATAATAAATAACAAAAAATAAAAATAAATTAGTAATTTATATAATAAATTAATGATTTTTAAATAACAAATGATTAATATATAAATTAGTAATGAATAAATAATAAATTAAAATAATAAATAACAAAAAATAAAAATAAATTAGTAATTTATATAATAAATTAATGATTTTTAAATAACAAATGATTAATATATAAATTAGTAATGAATAAATAATAAATTAAAATAATAAATAACAAAAAATAAAAATAAATTAGTAATTTATATAATAAATTAATGATTTTTAAATAACAAATGATTAATATATAAATTAGTAATGAATAAATAATAAATTAAAATAATAAATAACAATAAAATAATAATAAATTAGTAATTTATATAATAAATTAATGATTTTTAAATAATAAATGATTAATATATAAATTGGTAATGAATAAAATAATAAATTAAAATAATAAATAATAATAAATTAGTAATGAATAAATTAAAATAATAAATAATAATAAATTAGTAATGAATAAATTAAAATAATAAATAAATGAAATAATAGTAATGAATAAATTAAAATAATAAATAATAATAAAATAAATTAGTAATTTATATAATAAATTAATCATTTTTAAATAATAAGTAATAAATAACAAATAAATTAGTGATATGTAAATAAAAGCTTGTGTAATTTATTAGAAAGCTTTTCTATCTTTTTCACTTTAATCTCTCTGATGGAAATTTTACGCTGGTGTTAATAAAGTGAATAAAATTGATTGTGATTAGCCTGTTGTCCGTTATCATATTTGATATATTTTATTTAAACTAGTAAACAACTATGTGCTTCGTTAGTTCTATGTGTTTCTTCGGTAATTTGCATTTTTACGCATTAAATATTTTTGCAAGTTGCTATTTTTACTTTTCAACGGCGGAAAGAGACATGGGAGAAAATACTTTGGTTTACGGCGATATATTTTTAGCTACCGCGTAAGTAAGAAACTTTTGTTTTGTAATGCTTAAAAGCCGTGGAAGCCGTTGTTGCAGATTTGGAAATACGAAAATTCAAAAGTTGCAAAACTCGAGATTCCAAAAATTTGGAAATTTGATAGTAATTGGAGCATTCGAAAAATTAGAAATTCAAGAACTAGAATGTTCCAAAATCTGGAAATGTGGAAATCAAATTAAATTCAAGAGTCGAACGACTTGGGAATCCGAAAATTTGGAAATTTTGTAATTGGAGTACTTGAAAATTTAGAAATTCAGGAATTTGGATCTTGGACGTTCCAAGATCTAGGAATTTGAAAATTAAAAATTCTCACGATTTGGGAATTCGAAAATTCGGGAATTTTGCAATTTGAGCGTTTGAAAATTGAAAAATTCGAGAGAAATTTGGAAATTTTTGATGGCTCCTCCATTTGACAATTTAGAAGTTCAATTCAATTTGAACATTCCAAAAAAATCTGACGTTCCGAGAATTTGAAAAATTCCAAAGGTCCGTTTAAATCCGAATCCGAAAGCTCGGAACTTTCAAAATTCAGAAATTCCAAGATTCGATCGCTCGGACGCAGAATTCGTTGCAGCCGAAAATTCATTTGGATTGGCATTTAGAGATTTGAGAAGAAAAAAAGAGAAAAAGAAAATTGAAGATTCGTAAAAAAAAAAAGGTTTGCAAATGTGAAAAGTGAAACGAGTTGCAGTAAATCATTTTACGGTCCTCGAGCACGTTGTTCCATTTATTCGGCTGGATAAGCCCTCGTGATAAGTAAACGAAAAGTGTGGTAGCAGCTAATACATCACTTCACGCAACGATCCATCAACCGGGTGGGAAAAAAAGAACGAAACAGAGAGAGAGAGAGAGTGAGAGAGAGAAACAGTCTCTTATTGTCACGCGACTTGCAGACGCGTTAAACCTGCTGTTCGTGTCGAGCCTGATGACCGCTTTTATGAATGAACACATACGTCTTCGTCCATTTTTCATCCTTAATACACCTGTCCTTATCGCATCTAGAAACGATTCGTTCCTCCTGTCGCAAAAATTGATCCCTAGCCTAACCTCTACTGCTATTAAATTTAAATAACTTCAACTGTAAACATTTTCTGTAGAAACATTTTTAAAAAGACAAAATATGTAAATTATATATATAATTATATAGTAATATATAATTATTTAAATATATAATGTATAAATTAATAATAATTAATAAATAATATATATTAATAATGCATAATTCAAATATTATTATATAAATAATAATATAAAGACAAAATATATAAATTATATATAATTATATAGTGATATATTATTATTTATATGAATTATACATTATTGTATTTATTTGAATTATATATTATGTATTAATTATTATTAATTTATACATTATATATTTTTATTTATATATTATTATTTATATAATAATATTTAAATAATATATTTTTCTCTATATTATTATTTATATAATAATATATTATGTATAAATATATAAATATATATGATAAAAAAGTTATAAACATTGAACATTTGAATGTCGAGGCGGAGATTGTTGCAAGAATTCGTGAAATTTTTAGGCAGAAATAAAATGTCTTTGTCTGAGTTGAGTGAAACATTGTAAATGAAATTGTAGAGTTGGCGAGCAAAGAAATTAAGAATAAAAAAAAAAAAAGCCGCGGGTGTAGAATGTTGGAAACAAAGGAAACAATGCCACAAAGGAGTAAATAGAAAAGTTGGAGGCGAAAATTGCAATTTAATGTAAAATAGTCTGGGAAGTAGATCGAATAAACGAAAGTGAGCGTGTTAATGCGTGCTGTCACATTCGAGAAATCAATTAAATCGCGCGATTCGAAATGGTTGTACCGAGCGGAATATTTTTGTTTCTCGATTTAAAATACAAAATACAAAAATATTTGTGGCATTGGTGAATTACGTAACTTGAGAAAATTAGGTGTCTTTTATTCGAAATGTCTACCCAATTGTGTGTTTCATGACGTTGGAGTGGGGAAAGTAATTAAGCACGTGAACTTGGAAATGTGGGATATTTGGAAATTTTCGACAGTTGGAAAATTTGGAAATCCAGTCGCGTTTCGGGATCGAGAAGTTTGGAGATTGGAGAATTTAAAAATTCAATAGCTTCAGTGTCGGAAAATTATGGGAATTTAACAGTTTGATAGTTGGAAAATTTAGAAATTTGGAAATTGGAAAATTTGAAAAATTTAATAATCTGCTACGTGGAAAGTGTAGAATTGGAAAATCCAATTATTTCCAAATTGTAAAGTTTAAAGATGGGAATGTCTAAAAATCCGATTATTTCAAAATTGGAAAGTTTAGAAATTGGAATGTTGAAAAATGCAATTATTTCAAAATTGGAAAGTTTACAAATTGGAATGTTTAAAAATCCGATTATTTCAAAATTGGAAAATTTAGAAATTGGAATGTTTAAAAATTATTTTAAAACTGAGAAGTTTAGGAATTGGAATGTTTAAAAATCCAAAATTGAAAAGTTAACAAATCAAGAATATTGAAAATCTGAAAATTCGAGAATTTCAAAATCTTCGATCATACGTCGAAGATTTCAGAAACTGAACAATTTCAAAAGTTGGGATCAAAAATTGAGAAATTTTTGCGAAAATGAAATCAAGAGTTTAAGAAATTACAAAACCGGGCAATTTGTAACTATCTACAGCTCACGAAAAGTTCCCTAAACCACTTTTAAAGGAAAAATCCAGCCACGCCTCGCGCTGAATTTTCGTGATCATTTCGACAGGTATGTAGACACTCGACATTATGCGCGAAAGAAGCAAACGATTTATCGAGAAACGTATTCATTAAAGAAGGAAAACAGGCGGCCGAGTCGTCGACTCGACCTCGTTACGGGCCGCGCAATTACGTTACGGGCCCTCCTCGCATTCTTGAAAATGTAGGAAATTGAAGGAACGAAGTGGAGGGTGGTCGGAGGAAGCTCCATTAAATTCATCTTCGTTCCCGCGGTAAAAAAAAAAAAAAAAAAAAAAGAAAAAAAAAGAAAAAGGAAAGAAATTACAAGCGTCAAGCTATCTCGACGCCCGGAATAATCCGGAATCGGAACAACTGGTTATTCCAGTTTCCTTATTTGATTTTCAGCCCTCCTCAAACAAATTTGATTGCACAGCCGCGGAACATAGGGTGTGCATATCCCTTTGTGCATGTATTAATTCGCAACTAAATGGATCCTGGCCCCGGCAACCGCGAGGGTACGCTTTCCTCCTTCTGTTAAAACATCCCCTCAGGACACTTAAATCTTCGCGCGTTGCTGTAAAGGGGTACGCACGAATCCGTGCTTAATAAAATTATTCTTCCACTCGGTCAAAGCGGAACGCAGAATTAGATCCAAGCCGATAGCAAGCCCGTTTTTCGGAGCTCGGGCGATCGTCGCGGTAATCGCAAATTCCTTCCAAACTTTCTTCGTTCGTTTCTGAGAGAGATTATTTTCCACTCTTGACATAGACGATAGTAACTTGACGCCGACACGATCTCTAAAAGATAATTCTTAATATGATATATCGACGCGTTATTTTAAGTTCAGTGTGCGAAAGTTGAACGATAATTAAATCGAAATCGAGTGAAATTAAATATCGGACTAAACATAGTTGAATAGGAGACGGACAGCCAGTGAAATGGAACGAAGCCGAATATAATTCAGTCGAATTGAATGAAATTAAAATGAATCCTGTCAAATGACACCGAAATGACACCGAACTTAGATGTGTGCGATGAAATCGATCAACCTGGTATCTACGCCCACGCACAGAAATCTCAGGACAGGCACAAAATGTATTTGCGCAATGAAAATTACACGATACAAAAGTATAAATTATTATACTTGTATTATATGCTGTATTATTACTGTATACAACAAAATTAAATCGAGTACAATAAGTAAATTTATTTACACTTAATTTTAAATTATACACATAATATAATTAAATGCAATAAATATAAAATACTTTGTAGAAAAAAGATTGTTAATATATTGATATACTGTACAATTGTTATACTAATGTATTGCACTATTATGTTACAACAAAAATAGATTACATCTAAACTATGTTTAATTTTGAACTGAAATCAAACAGAATATATACAATATAATTAAATGCAATAAATATAAAATACTTTGTAGAATAAAGACTCTATTAAAATATATTGATATATTGTACAATTATTGTTACTAATATATTGCACTATTACGTTACAATACATACATATAATAAAATTAAATTAAATGCAAAATACATTTAGTTTTTTAGACTGAAATCAAACAGAATACATACAATATAATTAAATGCAATAGATATAAAATTAACATTTTATTAAATAAAGACTCTGTCAATATATTAATATATTGTATTATATTGTGTTATTACTGTGTTATATCGTATTATAAATCCACTGAAGTGTCCCAAGACTTTTGAGCCAGAATGTTCATGCAGACAACAGAATCGAACACTTTGGAAGAACAAAAGATAATCTCTCGACAAATATTAGGAACGAAGAGACGTTTTTCTACAAGACAGGCGATAGTTAATCATTAGATGATATCACGATTTGAGAGTGCAGCCGCAGCAGCATCGAACGTCCACGACGTGGCTCGATAAACTCGTTGACTTTGAGATACAACCGTCGCGTCGTATGAAATCCAGCCGGCATGCACGGCCAATAATTCCGGAAGCTTGAACACGGGGTGGGATGTCGCAGCAATCCTAGCGCAATCCATAGAGCCACCGGCCGATTGATACCAGATGTAACGCGATATGACATCATTAAGCTATTATTCGGTGAATTTATAGCGCGGGATCGGCAGAGAATTTGTGGAGCCCGGGCGCAGTTTCAAACGCGGATTGATCGATAACGTGGACGGAGACACAGATGTGCGTTACGTTATCTCGCAGTATCGATAAAGCGATCGTTCGTTGTTGATCGCCGACGTAGAAAGTTATTGCGGAATATTTCGTCGAGAATAACTCTTGCCCCTGTATTTGTGTACACTCGAGTATTTAATTTCTGCGAATGATCAGAACGCTTTTCGACAATCAGGATCAAAGTCGTTTACAAGAAACGTTCAAACGTGTACACAAAAAGTAACGAACGAAGCAATTATCACTCAATCATCCGACGTAGAATTTCGTCAAAATAAATCATTTCTTTGTACACTTGAGAGTCTTCAATGAGTCGTTAATGACACTGAACTGACGTACCACGCACGTCGAGAATTTTTTGTCCCAGAATTGCAATATTTTCTCAGTTTCAAGTATATTTAAGTAAAATAAAATAGGCAAAACAAATAATAAATTTATTACTTCTCAATAATTTCTATCCACTAATATTATATTGACGAGTTCAAAAAGAAAGCGACGAATTATTGTATACGGTTTGGTCACTCGTTATGGTCCGCAATCAGTTGCAAGTGGTTAAGGATATCTATATAAGTAATGTTGTTTTCTGTCTGCAGAGAATTTTATTTTATTTGAAAATTAATGCAACTTTAATCTGTAATATAATTAAACAATAAACATTAAATGTCCATGTGTTTAACTATTATATAGGTTATATTAGGCATAACATAGGTTATGTTATAACATATATATTATAGCATAACATGTTATAATAAATAAAATTATATATTTAAGTAAAATAAAATAGGCAAAACAAATAATAAATTTATTACTTCTCGATAATTTCTATCCAGTAATATTATACTGACGGGTTCAAAAAGAAAGCGACGAATTATTGTATACGTTTGGTCACTCGTTATGGTCCGCAATCAGTTGCAAGTGGTTAAGGATACCTATATAAGTAATGTTGTTTTCTGTCTGCAGAGAATTTTATTTTATTTGAAAATTAATGCAACTTTAATCTGTAATATAATTAAACAATAAACACACTAAATGTCAATGTGTTTAACTATTATATAGGTTATATTAGGCACAACATAGGTTATGTTATAACATATATATTATAGCATAACATGTTATAATAAGTAAAATTATATATTTAAGTAAAATAAAATAGTCGAAACAAATAATAAATTTATTACTTCTCGATAATTTCTATCCAGTAATATTATACTGACGAGTTCAAAAAGAAAGCGACGAATTATTGTATACGGTTTGGTCACTCGTTATGGTCCGCAATCAGTTGCAAGTGGTTAAGGATACCTATATAAGTAATGTTGTTTTCTGTCTGCAGAAAATTTTATTTTATTTGAAAATTAATGCAATTTTAATCTGTAATATAATTAAACAATAAACACTAAATGTCAATGTGTTTAACTATTATATAGATTATATTAGGCACAACATAGGTTATATTATAACCTATATATATTATAGCATAACATGTTATAATAAGTAAAATTATATATTTAAGTAAAACAAAATAGTCGAAACAAATAATAAATTTATTACTTCTCGATAATTTCTATCCAGTAATATTATACTGACGAGTTCAAAAAGAAAGCGACGAATTATTGTATACGGTTTGGTCACTCGTTATGGTCCGCAATCAGTTGCCAGTGGAAAGTGGTTAATTTCCGTGAACGGAACCTTTTTTTCGATAATCAGGTTCATTCACGATACTTTTGTTCAACATAAAAATCGGCAAAGAAAAGTAACGAACGGAGAGTCGCAATTATATCACTCGATCGACAATTATCGCGCGAGCTCGTTCGTGTTTCACGCATCGTCCGATCGCAGCCACGTTGCCAGCGTGAATTAATCGGCGAGTTTCGGCAAGTTGTCAGAACGTTCGTAGATTATGACGTGCTCGCGTACACCCGTATGTCCGAAATCTGTTCGCCCGGGCAGCTCTCGGCAGTCACGTGGCACGTTTACGGCGTAACTTTCGGGATTAGATCTTCCCTGTTGGAGACTGCACACATCCACGTGCAGCCTGGCGCGTGGATCGAAGACGAGGTGGTCGATGTTGCGAGACGGAAACCGAGTGGTAAAAGGTAGCATGGAAAATACAGACAGAGAGAAAGAGAGCTAGAGAGAAGGAGAGGGAGAGGTAGCTGGATAAAGCCGCTTTCAACGAGAATATTCGTTGGCAAAGTTTGTTGGCAAAATAAAGTTGGCAAGTTTTAAAATTCCACACGACCGACCCAGAATATAGATTGGTGAATCGTCTCGCGCGAATTTCATCATCGTCTGCCGCGTCTACGACGTCTATTAAAGTCGGCGGTGCTCTTGAAACTTTCGCCATCCGATGTAGATGTACGTACGATAGACGTCGATCGCGATAATCTGCGTACGCTGACCGACTCGCGAGTAAGTTCTTCGCGCTACGACGCGAAACTGTCTAAAATTTCGTTAACAACGAGATACACGGTATACGTGTATCGAGATAAGCGAGATAAATGCAAAAACGTGTGTAATTGTGATGTTTGTTTCATTGGTAGATGAAGTGGTTTCACTGAAACAAAAATTATTTATCACTCGACCCAATGTAACCGCACGGAATCGGCTGCAAACGTACGGATAAAGTAAAGATTAAACTCGGAGAGAGAAGAGAGGGAGGAGGACGAGCTGCAACGAGAGGATGGATCGGCTGTGGCAATTCTTCCGGGTTTTTCTCTCGAGAATTTGACAGGCATCCTCCATCATTGAAACGTACGCGTGAAAAGTACGCGGCAAAGATGTCTGGCAAATAAGAAGACGGTGGATATGTCGTTCTCTATAAAAAAAAAAAAAAAAAAAAGAAAAAGAGAAACCTTGATACGAGGAAACACGAGAGGCGGAGCGAGTTTTGCATTTAGTTGCATCGTCGTACAGAGAGCACGAAAAAACCGTGAAAGATGTCCGAGCAAAAGGGTTGGAAAAATGTCAAACGGAAACGAGAACGCGAGAATATACTAAAAATATAAATTCGTTAAACTGCACAAGGCAAACGATCCTGTGTTCCTCCGAGTCGCGGCGGAGAATAGAAAGGAGAAAGCTGAGATGAAACAGAAAAGAAAAAAAGAAAGAAAAAAAAAAAAGAAATAAAACCAGTCAGTCAGCAAACGCGCGAGTTTGGTCGGTGCATAAATCTCCGGGGCAGTTTCACGAATTTGCTCCTACGTCGTCTTTTTTTTTTTTTTTTTTTGTTTTTCACATTTTGCATAATCCTCTGGAAAAAACAAGCGGTTCTGATAAAGCGAGCAAAGATGAAGAAAAGGTGGAACGGTGTAATAAACGGAATTCATGGCTTTCGTGGCCGCGCCGCCTCCGCAATGCAGTTATACGCGCTGGTATTTACCAGTGAGGCACGCATAAAGAGCAACGCTTTATTCGTTTTACTCTCTCTCTCTCTCTTTCTCTCGTCTGACCCGTGGTTGAGCGGCGACACGAGGCAACAGAGGTGACCACGGGGACGACGATGGTTGCTCTCGCAATTTGATTCGCGCCACATTCTACACCACCTGCAACGTCTATGTCCGCGCAACCCTATATATCCCTACGTTTGCGTTTCACGTGGCTCTCCTGCCTCTCCCTCCGAGCCGCTCAATTGTTTACTTTATATTAGATTTACAACGTTCACTTTTTTTCACCAGACTTTCAACGTGACTGCCACGCCAAGTGCAACTGCCAGCCTTTTTTTTTTTTTTTTCACCCGGGTCGCGGATTTTTTCCCCCCGTTTTTTTCTTTTCTTTTTCCTTCTCTCCGTTTGATGGAAGCTGTTCTGAATACTCCGGTGAAAAAAAAAAAAAAGAGACCCAAGTACTTACCAAGTAAGAGTTACCTTTTGATAGAGTGGTTTTCAAAGTGCGAAATGAAAGTCGTTGCTGCAACTGCAGAGAGTTCTTTTTCTTTTTTTTTTTTTCCTTTTTTTTTCAAGTAGAACAGAGTTTTTGCGGCGTTTGTTTGTTTGTTTAACAGGGGGCAAAGAGCGGAAATAAAAGTTGAGAAACGGAGTGTTGAGCATTTTTCGAGGGATTTCTCTCTCTCTCTCTCTCTCTCTCTCTCTTCTCTTCTCTGTCTCTTTTTCTTTCGAGGCAAATTCTCGCGGCCAGTTTCACTGACGATTTTAACGCTCTAAACACGATTTAACGGGAATCACTGTTCTCTCGATGGCTTTAATGTTTCTCTCGATTCTCGCGGATGGACGAGAAGATTGGCCTGAGCACCAGAGAAGCAGCGGGCGAACATTGATTTCTTCTTCCATATTGGTATCGCGCGGTTCGCGTGAGAACAAAGAAGAAAAACGTACAAAAATGGAGGACAGAGAGAGAGAGAGAGAGAGAGAGAGAGAGAGGTAGAGGGAGAGGAGAAAAGCGAGGTGGAAGCATAACGCATTCTTCCAACAGGAGAGACATAACTCGGTCTGACAGGTGAGCTCCATTATCTGCACTAAGAAGGAACAATACGTCTTCCCTCTGCACCCGACGTTCTCTCATTCTTCGCCCCTCTCTCTCTCTCTCTCTCTCTCTCTCTCTCTCTCTCTATTTCCAGTTATCCGTCGTACTCTCAAGTTCGGCAGGTAAGAGCAATTCTTACTTTATTATTTATATTTCTCGGCTATTCTCGGCTTCTCCCCAATTGCGCGAGATGTCGATAAAAGTCTACGTTCGAAGATCGATTCGAACGAAAATATTACAATATATTACACAGAGTTAATTAACACATTAGCCTTCTGGCCCTTACAATACCGAGATGTACAGAAAATAGTTGAAAGTAAGTCTCGGCAATCGCGGTGAAAGAATCGTTTCGATTTTAACGGGGGAGAAAAATTATCGTCTCTCGTCGACGCGATCTCTGTTCGCGTCTGCTTACTTTTTGCATCTCGCGTCGGCATTTCCCCGGCGAAGCTCGGGCCGGAATAAATATCGGAATCAAAGGATCGGGGCCGCGGGCGAGGATGGAATGCTGGAAAAAGCCAAACTGGCTGATACTTGTCGGTTGCGCGGTTGTCGATCGTCGAGTCGACACACAGACGAGGGAGCCTGGGTATACTTATTGCTTCGGCAATATCAGATCCCTTACCGCGTGTTTCCTGATAAAATGAAGTTGGCCCGAATACTTCAAAGGGAACGCACGGCAACAAGGTTATATCCACCAGGGACGTTGGCGTCTGTGCGACAACGCTGTACCGGCACGCGTGTGGTGTGCGTATACAGGGTGTCCCAGCAACGGTGGTACAACACCAAGGAGGGGGTGATTCTACGTGAAAGAAAGCAAGAATAAAATTTTCGTTGTCGAGGAAATCGATTTTGAACATTCACCGAGTACGCGTACACTTAACTATGGCTTAAGATGGATGAATCCCGACACAAGTCACACCGTGGGGTGCAAAATTGAGTCGATAACAAAAATTTTTAAGAAAAATATTTTTTATTGTTAAATAAAAAGTATAAAAACGTGAAAATAAACTTGACTATCTGATTGTTTATAGTTTTAGGAAACTGAAGCTATTTTTCAACTTTTAAGATTAGGTTTCTTCCTGGCTGAAAAAAATTAAGAAACAGAATCAATTTTGCACCAGAATTTTTTCCATGTTGAGAAACGATTTCTTCTACAGCGAAGGGCATATCTTGCATACAATTTGGCAAATGTTCTTTTGAAATGTCTTTATACATATATTGATTCGCAATCCCTTCAATTTTGTGCAATAGGCCAACACCATCTGCCGTCATACACCCCTACAACATATGTATGCATATATACGCATATGCACACATGCGGGGATTATGAATCAATATATGTATAAAGACATTTTAAAAGAACATTTGCCAAATTGTATGCAAGATATGCCCTTCGTTGTAGAAGAAATCGTTTTTCAACACGATCCGGACCCGAAACATACAGCGAAAAGTGTAACTAATTAGCTGACTACTCAAGCATTTTCGATCTTCGATTGGCCTGCACAAAGCTCCGACCTAAACCTCATCGAAAATCTATGGGATATATTGAAAAAAAAATTCTAGACGCATACAAATCTCCTCCTAGCTCAGTAGTGGAACTACATGCTCGTGTTATAGAACAGTGGAATCAAATGCCATCTGGTTTCTGCTCAAGACTGTTTGAAAGTGTGCCAAGACGTATTAGAGCTATTATCAAAGCAAATGGCTTATGGATAAAATATTAATGTATGATAAAACTTGTAAATCTGACTATGAAAAAATTCTGGTGCAAAATTGATTCTATGTTTTTTAATTTTTTCAGATAGTCAAGTTCATTTTTATGTTTTTATTTAACAATAAAAAATATTTTTCTTAAAAATTTTTGTTATTGATTCAATTTTGCACCCCACTGTATGTCACATATAAATAGCACTATCATTAGTATCAACATGATGTGCTACGTTACTCATCTCTGTCTATGGATTTAGAGTGGATTTAAATGAAAATATAAAATAGTTCGTATTTTTTAAAATATAAAATTTAATATTTTTAATATATTTTAAAACGATTTTTAATATTTTTTAAACGATAAAATAATTTAAAATATAAAATAGTTGATATAAAATATAAAATAGTTAATATTTTTTAAACGATACATTAAAAACGCCGTTTTCTGATGAAGATTCTTCAAATAAATGTTAACAAATGTTCTTGAATATTTGTTTACGAATACTATATATTCAAACACAAATTACGGATAGAATCTTGATTTTTTCATTATAAAAAAATTCATTATTTTCAAATCTTTCTCGCTGGACGCGGGAAACAGGGTGTAATATTCTGTTCGTAAATATGTTTTCAAATGTTAAATGTTAATATACTTTAGTTTTAATGAAAGCTGATTTTATTGTTCGCTACTTACTGCCTTTTTTGTATAGCATTGTGAGAGAGTGGGACACGGCGAGGAAATTTCAATGTAGTGGAGGGGATAGTATGAATGATGAGGAAAGTGGGGGCAAGGGCCCGCGCTTACCGCCAGTTAGCCACTCCGGACCACTAGACCATAATTTAGAACGCAAGAATGTTTAAATTTTTACGCTAACAATGACAATGATGTTCTTCGATTTTATATTTAGGTCCAATCAAATTTTGGTCTAATAAAATTCAATTTTATATTTTCTAATCTAGCTCGAAATAAGTTCATCGACATTGTGGTAGAAGATCAAACGAGAGCAAGTGTAAAGAACCTAATCTGTAAAGAACGAGTCTGAGGGAGGTCTGTTGCCTCTGCGAAAAGCAATCTAAAACAGGCGAGTGCAATCGTGGACCGCTATAAATTCGCGCACGGTCGTCGATTGAAAACGCGTTCGCGTCTCCCGACGCATTATAATGCATTTTCTACGTTGCAGCCGGTGACAGTTGTTACGGTTCGATTGATTTGTCGTGCTCACACGTATATATACGTGGCACAGGCACGTGCACGCGTGTCTAGCAAGAGTTTAGTTTAGAGGCAGTGCAGAACCGTCGCGATCGAAATAAATTTCGCGCGATAATCTTTGCCGCGTCCTCGACTGGCACGATCGACTGGTTCCATTTCTTCGCACGTCCCTCCGTACTCTGTACCTATCCGTCGATGAAAAGCTCGCGCCCGCGACGCCCCTAAATCTCGCTGCAACGACGCAATCGATGAATTTTAAAGAGAAAACGTCCGGCGGTCTTCTCGTCGCTGAAAATTCGTAGACTGATTACGAGTGCCGGCCAGCATTGAAATCAGATTAGTTTCTAATTTCACGCCGTGACAATATCTTCCCTTTTGCGACCAGGACAATATTGTTCCTGTTTCACTGTTGTTGGGATATTAGCCACGTAACGTATACCGAATCGATCGAGCGTGCACGAACGTCCGTCCGTCGTCCACCACTGTCCCAGAAATGTTGCCTAGTCGTACATAAAACGATAATAACAGCCTGTTTAAAAAAAAAAAAAAAGGAAAGAATCTCGACGGAGGAGATGCGTCTGGACAGGTCGTGTGTGGTCGGTGAACAGGCATGCGCCACCGCGGCGGGAGAGCTAGCAAAATGTTTACGACGGTCGACCGGGCAATATAGAAAGAACAACGAGGACGGTGTGAAAGGTGATTTGATTTCTTCCTTTTCTAGAAGAAAAGAGACTGGCCAGAGTCTCGCTCTCGCAAGAGGGAGGGACACGACGAAGGGGGAATTTTCTTTGCGCCACGGCAGACGCAAGAAAGACTCTGGATAGAAATAAAAGTGATTATTGAAATTCTTGCAGGGCAACGGGGGCAGCAGCCGGCCTTGAATCACTGAACCACCCTATCGCCAACCACCGAAGAAGACCATTCTTCTGTTCCGACCATGCTCTCTTTCGACCAAGATTGAGTCACTAAGGTATTCTCGTGTGAGTGACGTGAGAATGTCTCTCGTTTCACCGCTCCCTCCCCATCCACCTTATCCTTTTCTTCCGCTTGCACCCAACGACCCCAGTTTCATCCTTTGTTCGTGCCCCTTTTTCTTCTTCTTCTTCTTCTTCTTCTTCTTCTTCTCTTCTTCTTCTTCTTTTTCTTCTCTCGTTTTTCCCCCGTCTTCGAACAAAATAGAGGTAGAGAACGACGCACGGTTAAATGTATTGCGGAGGGGCGAAGGAAGCGGGACCGCGTGCAACCAGGCCATCATCGAGGTTTACCACTTTCACGCTAGACACGGTCAGGGTAAATTGACGAATTTCCGCTTTGTTCTTTCTGGCTTTTCAGGTCGACCGATCGTTTCCCAGCGACTGCTGCACCGCTGTTGCCCGTTCATTTGTTACCGTAGAAAGAGAAAAAAGAAGAAAAAACAGAAAAGAGGAGGAAAGAAAATCGAAATGGTTGCTTAAACTTTCATACTCTCTCTCTCTCTCTCTCGGTCGTTCGCCATCCGTCAGATTAAAAGCTGCTTCGTTATTACTTACTACGCTTCGGCCGAATAATTCAGCGATTCGTTCTTTATATTTTATCAGGCTATTAGCTAGGATGATTCCATTTTCGACGTTTGTTGCTCGCTCGTCGGATAAATGAGTAATGTCGAACGGTGAATTAATAACGCGAACGTGCATACAAGATGGACAACAGTTGGACGTTAGTTTGACATTTACGGCACGACACGCCGAGGAACAGTCAAGAGGCAGTCGCGAAACTTATGCATGTTGTAAATACATGTTCCGACGTGCAAGCTGTACGGAGGGAAGGGGGAGGAAGGGATACGTGGAATTCAAAATCAATAATTCATTCTAAAAACGAATTGTTCTAGATAAAAGACGTTTATCGTAAAGGATACTCGACCGTGAGGGAGATGCCTCGATCGATGGACAAAGCTAGGCACAATTTACCTGACGAGGAGAAATAATTTTATCAATGACCAGCGTTACTTCGAACTTGAAGAATTCTCGTTAGAAACGAGTCGTGTAAAGAAAGTAGTAGTAAAGAAAGACGTTGGGAGACGTCACACAAGGTCAAAACTTTCTTTACTTTTTTTTTCCTGTATTGTATTCTTTTCCAAGGAATCTAATAGTTTCTCAGTCATTTAACACTGCAGATACGTACGTTCTAACAGCGAACCTTTGTGGTTCTGGACGCGTGGATGATGTCTATCCTGTGCAACTTTCAACCCGAATCGCCAAGCAAGTAGTTCGTATTTAATCGCAAAATTTTCACTTTTGATCGGATCAGACAAATTTACAATCCAGTGTTGTGATGTTACTGAATACCCAGAAACCAAACTTAACAGTACAGCCACATTGTAAATGTTGCAAATGCGTTGTGTAACAACATTAACGGAGGTTCGATTTCGGGGAAAGAAAATAATCAGACACAGTAGGTGACGTTGATTTCGCACGCGCGAAACTTGGGAACAGCGATTATCACGGACGATGCACTTGTCGATACGGCAGTTTGCAGCGTCGACAACAGACGCGGAGGACGACGACGACGACGACGACGATCCCCTCTCGGCGATCAGTCACGCGTCATCATTTGATTTATCCCTGTACGATCGAGTGCATAGGCCTTGTCCCCGTGTCGGTCATTCGTTGTCTCGCGAGTGACCCGGTGAAAGCTCAAGTGCCCCGGAGTCGTCAAAGGAAGGTCGATACTCGTCGATACTCGCCCATTTCCCAGGAAAACTAGACAGGAATCGAACCGGACTGGCTGCCCACTCGACGTGCTACCCAGTTTGCCAACATCGCGAAGCTCTCTCGCGGCAAATAAGGATTCAAATAATACGCGAGTAGCTGTCGTTCAAAAACAGCAAGTACTCGTTCATTCCATTAACCTCTTGCGCTCGAATGACGTGCCACGCACGTCGAGAATTTTTTGTTCCTAGATTGTTGCGACATTCTCTCAGTTTCAAGTATATTTAAGTAAAAACAAAATAGGCAAAACAAATAATAAATCTATCACTTCTCGATAATTTCTATCCAGCGACGTCGTACCGAGTACAAAAGAAAGAAAGCGACGAATTTTATTGTATACGGCTTGGTCACTCGTTATGGTCCGCAATCAGTTGCCAGCGCAAGTGGTTAAGAGTAGTGGGGTTGCTCCTGAAATTATTAGTCAAGTTAACGATAAATCATAGAAGTAGCAAGATCCATTGTAGTTTCCCACATCAATGGGTGGTCCTTCGAACTGCTCGTTTGAGCAAGCGATCGGATTTTCGCATCGTTAGAGTCGCGAGATCGGGAAGGGCCTCAGAGTCATCGATCGACCCGACCCGACCCGACCGTTTGCCAATGATAAACGCTGGCTGCTGGCGTCTCTAACTTTTAGAGTGGGATTCGTGGTATCCTGCTTATCTGGCTCCGTGTAAATAAAATTCGACGGGCGGAGAGGAGGGGGAGTGGGAGGGGGAGGGGGAGGAAAAAGTTTTTCTCTTCTCCAGCCAGAGGCCGTTCCCGCGGTGGAACGTGGTGGAACGTGGTGGAACAGGGCAGGTTGGCTTCATTACACGCCACGCCGAACGAGAGTTTCGAAATAAAGCTAGCCCCCGCGTTGCTGGGCGAGGTGGGGTCGGCGGAGGCGAGGCGACGGGGCCGCTATTGTTGCCGCATCTTCCGCGTGGTGGAGCGTACGAAATAACTTTCATAAAAAATTTATCAGTCAACGGCACAAAACGTCGAGTATTTCTGTTTTATTCGATATACGCTTTCTGGTCCGGTGATTTTTTAAAAAGTGCTCGCCGCCCGACCGTGCTGTACACTCTTCAAAGCACGCCTCTTACCGCGGCATTTTCATAGCGCGCGTTTTCATTTCGCGGCGATCGCGATTTCGTTTTTTTTTCTTTCTTTCTTTCTTTCTTTATTCAAGCGAATTCCGTTCCTCAAATTTCTCGAGTATAATGGATAGATAATAGATGAGTTTATCGCGACGCGGTCTTGGCCGTCTTCCGGGATTGACAAAGCACGATCGACGCGTGAACGCACGCTGCAACGAGAGATGATAACACGACGAGGAAGAAGAGTGTGCACGCATCGACAACCTCTAGAGAATTTTCCTCCCGACAGCATGCACGTGTGTACGCATCGGAAGTGAAGACCTGTGGCCTGTGACACGGAGGCGAGCTCGTCGAGCCGGCAATATTGACCTTTCGACCCTCCGCCGTGTAAACTCGCGCAGACTTGCCGCCGCTTCTTATCGAGACGATTCGTCGTTCGACGGCAGCGGCTGCGGACTTTATATTAACACCGCGAGATATTTGCCTAGTCGAGCCAACTCTCACATCTGGTTCGATGAAAGGACCGTGCGCGCAACCTCGTTCTTTACCTCGCGAGAGCTCGCTCTCACCAAGTTCAGACGTTTGGAAGTTTCGAAGATTTCCAAAATTCGGAGGAAAAATAGTGAACTTTGATTGATCTTCCTTCGAGAATCCTCGAGAATCTAGAACGACAAGGAGTTATTCTTTTGGGAAATTCTCCTTTGTCATTTCTGCGACGTTAACTACTTGCGCTGACTGATTGCGGACCATAACGAGTGACCAAACCGTATACAACTTTTCGTCGCTTTCTGTTTGAACTTGTCGGTATGATATCACTGGATAGAAACTATCGATAAGTAATAGATTTATTATGTTATGCTATGATATGTAATATGTTATATGTAACATATATTAATATGTTATATGTTACCTATATAATATGCAATATATATAATATGTATATATGCATAATCTATGTTAGAGGTTACCTAATTAAACCTATATTCTAGTTAAATACATTGACATTTAGCGTATTTATTGCTAAATTATTACAGATTAAAGCTGTTAGCATTAACTTTCAAATAAAATAAAATTTTCTACAGTGTCAGAAAACGACATTACTTATACAGGTATCCTTAACCACTTGAAACTGATTGCGGACCATAACGAGTGGTCAAACCCTATACAACAATTCGTCGCTTTCTGTTTAAACTCGTCGGTATGATATAGTCATGGATAAATTATCGAGAAGTAATAAATTTACTATTTGTTTTATCTATTTTATTTTACTTAAATATAATTAAAACTGAGAAACGATTACAATTTTCGAACAAAAAGTTGTCGACATGCATGGCACGTCATTCCAGCGCAAGACGTTAATTCGTCGGACGATGATGGTTCAGCAAGCTTTCGCGAGGTGCGATGCGCGTCGTGCGTTTCACACAAAAAAATTTTGCGTTTCGCTGTGGTTTTCTAGTGGCCAGGCGGCTTCGGAGCCCGCTATCTCGCCTGCCGCATTATTTTCGGCGCGGCGATCGCGTAAAACACGGAGCGTAGTTTGTCACACCAGGCTGAGAAGCCTGGGCAGGGGCGGCCGTGCGTTTAACAGAGAGAAACATTTGACGGAGATTGCCGGTGCTCCGGTCCCTTCGGGATAGCGGCACTGACAGGCAGGCAGGCAGGCAGCCCGGGCGGAGATGAAAGGGAATGAGAGGGAGGAAGAAGGGGAGGGCGAGGGCACGGAGGACTCGCTTCGTCGACCGCAACTAAAACGCAGCCTCGACGAGAGAGAGAGAGTTCAGTTGCCAACCGGTAATGGAATTCCTCTGTTTCCCGGGAACAATGATACGCTACGTCGCGGTATGAACTACGCATAATATAGCGCCGGCTCGTGATCCTGAACTGCATGTACGTGGCGCGGCTCGGTCGCCGAAGGACGGAAAAGACTGGCGACAAAAGTCCGCTCGCGCGCGCGTTCCATCGAATATCAAATTCGAAAATATCCTCGCGGTCGAAACGCGAAACTGTGCTACCTGGACCTGTTACGTTCGAAAGTCGCTATTAAGTCTAAAGTCTTTCCACACATGTTGAAATATTCGGCGATGCATCCATCGATTTCTATGTAACTCGGTATCGGTGAATCGGCAGGGAAACTGACTCTGATGCAGATTTCGTGAAACCTAGAAGTCCGACGTGCGTGTCAGGGTGAGAATTTGGTTGAGTTCTCAACAAAGAAATGGATACACAAGACGCAAGTTCAAAATTTCAAAGGCTAATAGATTTCTTTATTTTTCTAGCTACATTTGTGTAGGCCATATTTGTGGGCACTGGAATGACGTGCCACACACGTCGACAACTTTTTGTCCCAAAATTGCAATATTTTCTCAATTTTAAGTATATTTAAGTATAACCCAGGCAAAACAAATAATAAAATTTTTACTTCTCAATAATTTCTATCCAGCGATATCACACCGACGAGTTCAAAAAGGAAGCGACGAATTATCATATACGGTTTGGTCACTCGTTATGGTCCGCAATCAGTTAACCAGCGCAAGTGGTTAAGGATACCTATATAAGTAATGTCGTTTTTGACACTGTAGAAAATTTTATTTCATTTAAAAGTTAATACAGCTTTAATCTGTAATATAATTAAAAATAAACAAACTGAATGTCAATGTATTTAACTAGAATATTTATATTAGGCATAACGTAAGTTGTTATAATATATTATATATTATAGCATAACACGTTATAACAAGTAAAAATATATATTTAAGTAAAACAAAATAGGCAAAACAAATAATAAATTTATTAGTACTCAATTTCTATCCAGTGATATCACACCGACGAGTTCAAAAAGAAAGCGACGAATTATCGTATACGGTTTGGTCACTCGTTATGGTCCGCAATTAGTTGGCAGCGCAAGTGGTTAAAAATCGCCGGGAACAGAAGAGGACAACTATGCGAAATTGTTTCAGGATTCTGACACGGTAGTTGGAAAAGAGCTACAATGGGCAAAATGGCAAACAATCCGCCCCAACATGGTTCCCGCGGCTTCGCTTCGTTTCCCCTAAATGTCCTAACTTAACTGTCCGACTTACGTAATTCACCCGTAACACCAAACTCAAATACCATAAAAGATCAACAATTAATTCCCCGTTTTATCTCGCTCGAACGTTTGCGTTTCAAACGGTCGCCTCGAACATATCGTCTCTTTTGGAACAGACTCGACACACTCGGATAATGAAAACGAAGCGAAGTAGTGCGAACTAGTTTAAACAAGGGCCACGTATCTTCTCAGCTTGAAAAAGATTTCACCGATTACAGTAGTCCTCACTTGAGCTTTTAGTTAGGACCGAGAGCGGACACAACTTTAAACCTCTTGCGCTGGTAACTGGTTCACTGACCATAACGAGTGACCAAACAATAATTCGTCTTCTCTTTGAATTGACTCATGGTATATCACTGGATAGAAATTACTAGGAAGTAATAAATTTATTATTTGTTTCGCCTGGGTTACATTTCAATATACTTAAAACTGAGAAAATATTGCAATTTTGGGCACGTCATTCCAGCGCAAAAGGTTAGGTAGGAAGTTGTATTATGCGCATTGGCACTAAAAGAAAGAGAGATGAGCGTCAGTTGTTACACCAATATCAGTATCACATATATCGCTTGTTTTGCGTTGTCAACACTAGAACTATCAAAATGGTCAAAATGACCATTTGAATATTTTTGTTAAATATTTTATAGATATAAAACAGTATATTTTTGAAGACTTGAATGATCCTTCATAAAATACATAAATAAACGTTTGCGTATCCTGTTGTACTATAAAGATTTTCTGTTTCATTTATTTTAACGTCTCTAATGAAAATTTTATGCTTTGCTCGTCGGTAATTCTAGTGTTCAAGTATCATGCTTCACGCGGTCCCATAGTAAGATAGAGTGGTGGAATTCCAAGTCCCAATTCCAAGAATTGGTGGGGATAGCGACGGACGCTTAAATGGGGTAAAGTGGGTGCTTAAGTAGAAACTGCTGTACCAATTAATAAAACAGCTCGTTTCTTCCCTCTTCCCTCGAGATCCTTCTGTTTTTCCACACAGCCTCGGACTGCATCGTCTCTCCATAATTCATTCGGAAGAGAATATTCTACCCGCGGCCATAATTCACAGACCTCGAAGAATTTTTTCACCGAAACTACGAGGAACCGCTCGCCTTTCTCTCGTCACTCGCTGTATTTTTCTTGCAGGCGCTTTTGCGTCGTGCTTTCACCGTGATTCGGTTGCGGTCGCGTCGCCACGAAACGCAAACGAACCGGTTATCCCGCTGTTCCATATTCCACGTGGAACCACGGGCGCGGCGCTCTAGCCGCCGAATCACCAAGAGCTTTCACGCCACGACAAAGCGAACCGCAAATTGCTACGACTTTTCTTTCAGCTACCGCGGGCTATACGCGTCAAATATTCTTGTGTTATTTCGTGTTTTTAGCAGGGTAAGTCCGGCTGAGATGGCTCGCGCCTGGCGCGTTCATTTTTATTTGAAAAATAAGACAAGTTGCGCACAACATAATGTGCATCTACGAACGAGAAAGTCTCAGAAATTTTCTGCTTATTCTTTGAATCATGAATTTGCCAAAAAGTAACAACTTTTTCGGAATATAGTTTATTAATACAGCGTTTAGAGCCTTGGTTCCCAACGTGGATTGCCCAATTTGATTTTCTAGGGGGGGCAATTTGAGGACAAGTTATTAAAAGTTTTTGCATTTCTTTAAATGAAAATTTGAAACTTATTTTCTAATTTGTTTTGTTTCATGGATGTCACGTTCTTTGGAAACTTGTTCAAACTTTGAAGTTGAAATGGCTCTTTAGGCTTCCTCCACGTCGAAAATTCACCTTTTGAATAATAAGAATTATATGTCGCATGGGTGATGTATCAGGATTTTAGAGATGCTTAGACTATGGCCAAAGAATAGTAACCACTGGTTTAGAGGTTATGGTTACGTTTCTATAATTGAGATTATAGAATAAATGATAAATGAGCCGTATTATTATAAAAAGAACAAATGAGTCATCACTCGCAGACTATCGGGTTAAATGGCACGGTTTTTTAAAGACTTTATTTATTTATTTAGTAAATACTTTTTCTATTTTTTTATCGTGCCAACTAAATATCGTGCAAACTAAAGAAAACCTAACAACAGGATATGTATAATTTTACCTGGACCGGAAGAATTTGCACAGGCTATCATTTCTTTCGTTTTGCAAATCTATGATCATGTTTTTAATTTTCTATTAATTACATTTGATTTTAATTCTCTTTGCTATAAATTTACATGTATCTACTCTCGCATATATATATATATATTTTCTTTAAATATCGATTATACTTAAGATGTAATAATTCTTTTAAGAAAAAAGTAAGATTTACTCTATTACGTTATAATTGACGAAACGCAACAATATTTTCGCGTGCATACTGTGTGGTTTCTAAAGTGAAAAGGAGAAAATCGTGAAATTTTTTCTTCTCGGCAGCCATCATTGCGCATCGGCGCGTATAAATCTCCGGTGTAATAATTTTGTGCGTTTCCACGGAACTGTTGGAAAGACTTGGACTTTGGAAAGGCGCACGCCTTTGGACCTGTTGCTCGTACGCGGATCTCAGCGCGTGTATACACGCGCCGGCCAAGGAAACATTTCAATACACGTTACGGCCGCGACTCCACCGAAATTGGATTTGGAACGTGGACGTATGGAGTGGCGGTTGTTTCAAAGCGTCGCTTATCCCCTACCACGCACGAATTTTCATACGTCAGAGTTTCTTTCTTTCTTTTTTTCTCTCGCCTTCTGCATTTACCATCGCCGTTGCAACAAATTTTTATGCGACTTTGGACTCACGGAGTCAAAGACATACTTCGCACTTCGTGAATATTTTAAACTGAATATTTTTGTCGATGGCGCGAGATTGATCTTTCTCGAGTTGTTTGCTTGGAAGGAAAGGGGGGGAAAAGAAAGTGACGGAAATATCGATCACTTTCGGACTCTTTCGGGTAGCTGTAAATAGCTGCATTCGTTTATTTCGCGGGGAACGAGTGGAAAACGAAACGATATTTACAATACCAGCTGGAAATCCGTTTAGCAAACTCTAGCGCGTTTTGAACCGTCAGACGGCTGGGCTCCTGCTATTTGCGTTCTCGCGATTCTCCGTGCGCGCGCGACCATGTCGACCGAATAATAGTTTAACGAGCTTATGGCATTCTTAGAGCAAAGTTCGCGACCTGTTGCACCGCTGGAAACATTCCGTGGCACATACGCCGCGTTGCAACCTCCGAGCCCTCCAAAAAAAGAAGTGTAGGTACTCGCAACGAACGCAACGATGAAAATTATCGACCATAAAAATGATCGATCGATTAGGAGAGTTGATTCGTCGCGTAGAATTATGAGAAGCATAGAAATTTGCAGAAATAACGTTGAACAACAGCTTCTCCGTCGTTCTTTAATATTTTTGTTAGATTTGATGTGGATAGGGTGGAAAGAAAAATTTGGCAATTATAGAATTCTTACACCTTCGATTTGATGAAAATATACATGTAAAAAGTAAAATTGACTTTAAAATTGAATTTCAAAATTTTTTTCCTTCTCTTCTATTCTACTCATCACGAAACTGAAACTCTTCCAAGGAACGACAGGTCGCAATCTAATAGTTCTCTTGGAAAATGTTTCTTAATCATTTTAACACTGCGGATGCGTGCGTTCTAACAACGACTTTATTGTTTCACTAACATTTGATTTATCATAGTTGTAGTATCAGTGTGAGTTTAAATAATCAAATAACAACTGTAAAATAATCACGTTTGAATATTATATGGACAGTGTAAAATTTCCAAAAAAACGATTTTTTTTTTAAATAGTAGTTTGAAGATACAATAGGTCCTAGTCTTTAAAACGAATTACTTTGGGGTATAATAATAAATCCGCGGTTATAGAATAATTGAATTTGTATCATTATTTACAACTTTAAGCAATATCATAAAGTGTAAATCGTGTGATTCGAATATTACATTTGGTGAATCGAATATTAGGGGACTTGAACTCAATTTAGTTGTGAATTGTAAAAATTGTGAACCGCGATATATAAGTAGAAAAAAGTAAGTAAAGGATACATATGAAAGATGACGTTCTGAAACTTTAAACGCGTTTTTCTCGAAACTAGGTTTTTAGAAACGGTGTACAAGATATCTCGGTATCTAACCAACCGATTACTGTGAAACTTGGTACGTATCTTTAGCGTAATATTTACTAGGGATTGACGATCGAACGATTTTTTAATTTTTAACAATATAAACAAAAAACGTAGAATTTTTTGGCACAAATTCGATACATCAAAAACAAATAGCTACCATTTTCATAATTTTCACAAAAATGAAAATGTTGGATCGTCAATCCTTAGAGAATATTGTTTACTTTTGAACTTTTCTTGCCTTTTTCTTGCAACTAATCCTGTTTGGCTGGAATCATGCGCACCGATAGGCAATGTAAAAAAAAGTTATGTAAAAGGATGCCGTTAGAAGAGCCCTCTCTTTTTCTTTTTCAATGTTTCTTTTTATAGTTCGTACTGTGTTAAAATAAACCACAGAAGCTAGTTTTTTTTTTACTAGCCCTCCAAAGTATACGTCACACTGTCCAGTCCCCTTAAGTCTAAAGGAGGATCTCTTAAAATCCAAGGAGAACAACGTATTGACGCGAGAGAAAGACAAAAACGATCGTGGTAGCAAACGTGATAGCAAGCAAACGATTTTGAGAAAACGAAAGATCGNATCGAGCGAGAAATTCGGCCAGTTCGTTGCATGAACTTCAATTAGCGACCTTTCGCCGGGTAAAACCTGCAATAAAAGCGATCGCAGATTCTGTCCCTATGTAGTTTCGCATTCGAACGAGCACGATCGGATGCTCCATTCGGCCGTTTCATTCATTTTACAAAGGGCCAGGGGGAATTTTTGTCCCCGATAACGAACTAACGTTGCGGAATTTTGGCAATAAACGCCGAAAGAAAAGCCACGTTTAAAACGTTAGACGCGTCGATTTCGAGGTGGAAGAGGAAAAAAGAAGAGCAAAATCCTTTGTTTCTTGTTCGCGAAAACTGTTGGAGAACAACGATATAAAATGTGTGCAGTGTGCCTACGTTGTTATATGTTTCTGTTATGCTTGTGTTAGAGCGATGGCGGTGACTTGTTTTCAGTTTCTTTCCGATCGAGCCGTATATCCATGTTCTGTATTCATCATTCTTCATACGCGAGTACCCGCTGCACCTATTATCATTATTTAATAAATATATCTTTTATCATAAAGAAGCAATTTCAACGAAAACTACGCAAACGAAGGACAGACGGATTTTACTCAAATGCAGAGAAAACCTCGCCCAATTTCACGCGCTGTGGTAAATGAAAATATGCAAATAAGAATGGAGGTAGCGTTATTCGCGTCGCCTCGTGTCGTTCGAAGATTCAGATTCGCTATTGTTCGCTGTCGAGCGCGCTGCAATGGGGCATTCCCTGTGAAACACTGTGGTGTCGGAACGCACTAGGCGAACCAATAAACAATGGTATTTAGGTGAAAATAGCGCGAGCCTGGTTCTTGAACGGATCAGTTCATTGTTCGAAGTAAGTCAATCGACGAGCTAGGTTTCCTCGGCCAGTTGTTCAGGGGAAATTTTTTTTTCATCGCGTCGGGAAATACCGCGCACGATAAAACGAACGATTTCACAAAAGTAACACTGTCCGTTCCACGAACGAACGTTCCCCTCTCCGCGCTCGAACTCAATTAATCAAGAATTTCATTTAGCGTTTCCCTCGTTGTCACTTCGCGTTTCGTCGACGTGAATTCCCGTCGACCGCTCTTTCCTTCCTCTGCCTCTTACTCCACTTTGATTCAAAAGTTTGTGCGATGTGTTTGATGAAACTGCGGTGATTTCGACAACTTGCCGAAAAATGGGTGGAAAGAATGATTTTTCATTGAGAGATGTATCAAGATCAGGAAGATCAGTATCGACGATGATGTTTTACGCACAATTGACAGAGAACAAGCGAACATTAACAACAGCGGTAGACCGCATTGAAAAACTTGGATTCGTTTAGAAACTTAGTGTGAAAATATTTGACCGAATGAGTCGTTTGTGCGACAAATCTTGCTTTGAATTGAATTTTTATATTATTATATCATTAATTATTTTTTCTAACAATTGTTGATTATGATTTGTTGATTCACGATTTAACATGATATTTAATAAATTTATTTTAATTTCATTCAAAGAATTCTCCATATCGATAAATAAAAAATTAATTTCTAATATAATAATTTTTTTTAAGATCAATATTTTTTATTATATTTATAAATTTCTTTAGATTGTTTCCTTATGGTTTTCCTTTAACGAGACGTCTTTTATTTCATTTATCAATATCATTATCACTATGATTAAGATTTTTTATTCATTTACCAATTAATTTCTCAGTTAATTTTTTAAAATTCCATTGAATTCCCCTAAATATACCTCTTATACATTTTATAGTAATTCAATTAGATTAATGATTCGACCTTGAACATCATCAACTCGTTTCTGATCAAATTTAATATCTGGACATTTGATTTTAATTTTATCAAGAAATTTCATAATAAATCGAAATATCTATTTTATCATTTACTATAATTATTATCAACTTTAGAAATTTCTACATCAATTATTCAAGCATATGTTTTTTCAAATTTATTAACATTATATTTTAATGAATCGTTTTATTAACGGCGATGAAGAATGAGTAGTTTATGATAATATTGTACGAAAATGTAACGTTGCACACGTAATAGTTAGTCTGCAAGTGGCGGTAATCTCGATTAAATTGGAATGATCAGAATGCTCGCGTTTGAAACGAAGAAAGAGAACTCATCGAAAGTCAAACAGGTTTCTCTGGTGTAATCCGCAGTTATCAATAACAAACAGTTGAACTCTTTGCAAATGAAGGCTCGTGAGAAACGTAGAGCTCTCGGTGGTTCATCGTCTGAATATAAAAGTCCGATTTGTAAGAGTGACACACGGGCAGAGCAAAAAAAAAAAAAAAAGAAGAAAAAAGAAAAAAATGCGTGTATTGCCACAGAGCCCGGAGCGTATCGAAATACATGAAATTAACTGTTGGTCGGAATAAGATTTCCCAACAGGGCGCAGCGATCGAGAGTTTCGGGATCGCCCAGAGGGCTGATCGCCTCGACGCTGGTCACAGAGATTGTTGAAACGAAGGATGATTGTAGATGGATAGCTAGTATCGTGGCGGTTAGCGTCAGGTCGCTGGCAACATTGGCAATATCCTGTTTTTCCACGGCAGCGGTGGAATTAAATATTTGCCGCGGCGAAACAAGAGTTACGTCGCAGTTGGTAGCCATCTCCGGGGGGAATAGAAGAATACCCAAGCCAACGATACCGGCAGCCTCTTCGAGAAGAAGCCTCCGGCGCACCGGGCGCCAGCCAATATACCAAGAAACGGCCAATATCTCTGTTTCCTTTCTTTTTTTTTTTTTTTTTTTTTTTTGTTTTTTCTTGCGGTTCGACGAAATATCGTAATCGACCGGGATACTTCGTGCGTTGTGGCGACTCGTTGTTGCCTCGTCCCTTATGCAATTCCATGGTGGTAGAAGATCACTCCAAAAGAAGAAAAAAAAAGAAAAAAACAAAAAATACCGATCACTTTAACGCCTTTCTGACGTTATTGTAGAAGAAAACGGAATCGTTTCGATACAGAGAGACTAGAGTTGTAACGTTAAATATTAAAATACCGTAAGGTTCCACAGCGAGGGTATCTTTTCATAGCTCAGCTGAACTGACTTTATTAAACATTAGGCTTCTTATACAGAGTGCTATCTCGAAGTATTCCCGGAAAGTTGATACTTCTTACTTACTCGGATTCTGAGACGATCTACGTGCTGATGTTCGACTAAAATCACGACCACGTCGTAGCGCTGCGATTCATCTCGCAAGTCGAATAACGAAGGGAGCTGAAATCCAACCGCCGACTTGCCGACAAAGAAAGAAAGAAAGAAAGAAAGAAAGAACGAAAGGGAAGAGAAGGAAACAGGCGAAATTTACTCGATCGTCGTTCTAATGAGAGATTTCAATCGCGACAAGCGTATTAAAAAACTGTTACTCCGGCGAGTGTATATCGGAGAAAGCAATCCGGTAAATGATTACCTCGCCCTCGCCCGGCGAATCGATGGCCACCGTTTCATACACAGGGCTCGACTGTAAAAATCCACTGAATTATAGGTTTTTTCTTTTTTCTTGTTGTGTACGTGCAGCGCGATATATCGCGCGATACCTAACCGCCGCGCACCTGACTCACCCTCTCTTTTCGCTCTTCTGTACAGGGTGGAAAGAAAAGTTTGTCCTATCGTAGATGAATTAAAATTATTCGTGGCTATCACAGATGAATTCTACATTGAGATACATCGAATCGAAAGTGTAGTCACAAAGTTGACCCTGACCTTGAGTTTCAAAAAAAAATTTTTTTTTTTGGCATTGTATTCTACTCGTCACGAAGGTAAAACTTGTCCAAGGAACCTAATAGTTCTTTTGAAAAATGGTAAAAAAGTTTCGTAATCGTTCAACGCTATGGACGCGTGCGACCTAACAGCGACTTTATGATTCTGAATGCATGAATATCTATATATAATAATTTTCCTATTAGGTAATTATTACGTAATTTTCGTTAGCATTTGATTTATCATAGCTGTAGCAACAGTGTGAGTCTGAATAATCAAATAATGACGTTATTGGAAACAAGTATTAAAATAGACATCGAGAACCATAAAGTCGCTGTTAAGACGTCCGCAGTGTTAAACGATAACGAAACTTTTCTGTCATTTTTCAAAAGAACCATCAGATTCCTTGAAAAAAAATTCTACCTCCGTGACGAACGGAATACAATGCCAAAATGAAATTTTTGAAATTCAACGTCACGGTCAATTTTTGCGGCAAGTTCTTTACTCTCGAATCGAAGGTACAGAATTCGTCTACGACAGCCACAGGCAAACTTTTCTTTCCACCCTGTATATCGTGACCATATCGAAACGTACCGCGTACTTTTCGGGATTGTTCAACGTTCGGTATTGTTCAACGAGCCCGACCAGCTGCGACCGTATATACTTGATTTCTCCATTAAAATTTTCCTCCGCCGGAATTCTCGTCCCCTCGCGCGTTTTCCCCGCGCGACAACTCGCCGCGTGCACTTCCGTGCAACCGCGTTCACAACGTTTATCCATATCCATGTTGGTGTTCCGCTCCGATCCGTTGATTAAAATCGTCCGGGCCGAGTCGTTGCTCATTTCCAAATGAACCCGTCAGTGAGGCCCGCATAGATTTCCGCTCCGAGCAGTTTCGCGCGGCGAAATACCAGACGGACGTATCGATTAAATATCGAGTAACATAACGTAATAACTTTGGTCGAAGTTTGGCGGAAATAAACGGGAGTAATTCGTTGACGACGATCAGAGGGAGGACGACATTTACTAGAAACTAATCGTGAGATTCGATCGAAAATTCATTTCCATCCATTTTGAATTTTCTCCTTTTTTTTTCTTTCTTTTTTGTCCTTTTTCCTCTTTTTTTTTTTTTTTTTTNTTTTTTTTTTTTTTTTTTTTTTTTTTGTTCTCCGAGGCAACCGCGATTTTTAAAAAGGCTCGATGTTTTCCCATTACCGCGGCAACGTCGGTTAATCCCCCGAGCCCTTTTACACCCGTGGCAAATAAAGCTCTTCCTAAAACTCAACTATATCTCAACTTGTTTTTATTTCTCCTCCCCCCTCCCTCCCGTTCCGTGCGTTTCGTTTCCCCCTATCCTCACAAACGTAGCAGGTGTAAAGAGACTTTGAAGCTGTATCAACAGCGTACTCAGCTTTCCAACGATGCACACACACACACACACACACACACACTCACGCGCGTGTACCTACGTACCACGTGTACACGTTCACGGAGGGAAATCTCAAAAAAGTTTTGCTACAATTCACAGAATGCGGGACAGTGTTACAAATATCTAACAGACAGAGCGGATTTCAGGAACGAACCGTGACACGGAGGCAAACACACACTGGCTACGCTTTATGGTCGGCAGTAAAACATACCGATCGCGTCGGATCGGTTCGGTAATTCCGACTTCTCACGGTCCCAACAGGAGGTCATACTCATCGAGTATTCGCTTTCGAATTCTGTCCATCGCTGTTTAAAACCAGCCAGATGTAATTTTGCACGTCTGCTACGATATACTTGTTCTACTCGAGGAGGTATTTTTTCCGACACCTCCCGCTGTGTTTTCTGTTTCCAGCAAACAAAACTGGGGGCTATTTTTTTCAGTAAGAGCCAAACAACAAGCGGCGTGCGTCACTGTCGTCACTTTTGACATTTCATAGTTTTATTTTCGCCGAGGGTGTGATAAAGAAATAGTTCCTTTCGAGGGATTGTTAGAGATTATTAAAGTCGGAGGTCCGATCAGTTCACTATCATTTTATAAACTTTTTAAAGAAGCAACAAAGAGTTTAGTTTATGTAAATTATCCCGAATTATTCGAGCAATAACTCGACGATAATAAGCGTCAACTGCCTCTGTCTTCAAGAATTTCTTCTATTGAAATTTTATTGCTATTCAACACCATACCTACGTTTATTACAATTGTCAGCAATTACAATAAATATTGTAATTTTAACTGTCAACTAAATTTAAGTACGACAATGTCTTACAGGGGACAATCGAGTGCAAAGAGTCAAGGATTGTCGCAATAAACGATCGGCATGTCATAATTGAACTGTATATAGTGAAATTTCTCGTTCTCGAGGATTTTATTCCCCCTCGCAGCTTCCATTTGTCTATCGAGACATTCGTCCACCCGCTGCGCGTAATAGTCCGTATTCAGTGAAATTCCATCGCGTGAAATTCGTTGCGACAATAGTTACAGCACGATCGATTGCTTTGTCAACGCCTGGTTGATACCTGTCGCGAACACGGCCACGTAACGATACGTGGAACCGTGACGGGCACACTTGCGACTACGTTCGCCCCTATGTTCAAGGGGATGACGAGTTTGCTCGTTTCTAGCCGGTTAAAGTCGAACTTGCGTTTCCGCAAATCGACCGAGCAAGATCGAGCGAGAATAACAATTTGTCGAAGACAATTTCGACTTGCAAGCTCGCTAGCCAAAAATTTCAAATCGAACACGCGTCGTCGTTGCAGTTTTACGAATTTCACGCGGTCTTCGTCCGGATGCCAATAGTGGTATTAGACGGCAATTAAGAAAATTACGCTTTACAGCCAAATCGGCCCCTCGCCTTGTTTCTAACCGAACCGCGATTTAATATTTGTTTTTAACGTGAAAAAATTAAAAATAAATCAAATTACGCGCTGTGACGCAATAACCAAATATTGTTGAGTTGAGAAGTTGTGAATAATGATCGCAGTAGCGTTGCATTTCCAAAAAAAAAGTTTGCCGATCCCTGCTCTACACAAATTAGTGTTGTTTCAATCCTCGCAGCGAACAGCTGTCTTCTCCTGGTCTCGGTTATCCTCTTCCCGCCAGCGATTTCCGCTCTCGTGGAAAAGTGACGGAAAAGTAACGTGCTTAACGATTTACGTCTTCCCCCCATAGGAAAATTCGTTTCATCGATTTCCACTCTGGCGCTCCGGTCCTCGCTTCCAGACAGTCTTTCGAAGTGCGAACGTTCTTGAGTTTACGTCGTGGTTTCGCAGGGATAACCACACCCGGGGCTCTGATTTGCCCTAATACGTTTAAGGTATCAATTATGGAATATTGATTGTAAGCTGCAGAATAGCATAGAAACCGCGGTAACTTGGCATTGATTGCAACTTGTTTCGAGTTGCAGTTCGGAGTTGTTTCACCCCTGAAACGGACGAAAAGGTGTTCCGCGTTCGATCGGGACGTATTTGCTCGGGTTCAAGCGTGGAATCAAATTCCCTCCCTGTTCAAGAAGTACGATTATCCTTACAGAAAATTCGCACGACGAACCATCTGTACGTTCTTGGTTATTCCTAACATCAACGAGACAAACTTTGTTTCAAATTTATGCCATTGGATTCCGCGTAAACGAACGACACTTGATGATTTCTAACCTCTTGCGCTGGAATGACGTGCCACGTTGAGAATATTTTGTTGCAAAATTGTAATAATTTCTCAGTTTTAAGTATATTTAAGTATAACCCGAGCAAAACAAAAGCAAAATAAGTTTATTACTTCTCAATAATTTCTATCCAGTGATATCATACCGACGAGTTCAAAAAGAAAGCGACGAATTGTTGTATATGGTGTTGGTCACTCGTTATGGTTCGCAATCAGTTAACCAGCGCAAGTGGTTAAGGATACTTACAAGTAATGTCGTTTTCTGACACTGTAGAAAATTTTATTTTATTTAAAAGTTAACGCAGCTTTAATCTGTAATATAATTTAACAATAAACACACTAAATGTCAATGTATTTGACTAGAATATAGGTTATATTAGACATAATATAGGTTATGTTATAACATATATATGATATATTATAGCATGATATGTTATAATAAGTAAAATTATATATTCAAGTAAAACAAAATAGGCAAAACGAATAATAAATTTATTGCTTTTCAATAATTTCTAGTCCAGTCACATTTCTAGTCCATCACATCGACGAGTTCAAAAAGAAAGCGACGAATTATCGTCGTATACGGTTTGGTCACTCGTTATGGTCCGCAATCAATTGTGATTAAGAGGGTTTTAATTAGACCTACGTTGCAACTGTGATCAAAGAGCTGCGCTTCTCTTCTTAGCGCGACTTTATAAGAAGCGTGGATTATCAAATTTTCCCTAATAAATATTCGTAGTGGACTTTCGGACGACTGTTGCTGGTCAGAATCCGTGTATCAGCACCGAGCTGACGTCCTCAGGCCTGGTTGGTCATCCAACAATGCAACGCAACGTTGAAAATTAAAAACAACCGACAAACTCCGTTGGTGATTTCAGACCAGAGCCAATTTGGCTAGATTTCGCACGCCGGAGAAATCCCTTGCCCGGAACGATAACGATTACTCGCGTCCGCCCGAGCGGAAACATCGGCGGAGCCGAGAGTAAATAACCTATCAGCCAATTATATTTAGTGTACCGCTGCAGGGGAGCGCAGCATCCATTTTCATTCTCTCTTTTCTCTCTGTATTTGCCTCGCCTCTGTATTTCATCGTCTCTTGAAATATTCGTCGAGTGGCCGGTGGGGGGGAGGGGGGGAGCGGAGAGAAGGGTGGAGGGGGGAGAGCGCGCTACACCACGGCGAAAAGGAGAATTTCTCCGCGCGATATTCCAGGTCGGCAACGAATGTAAAGTTTATGATACGAGCTCGACTTGAACGGCAGCAAGGATTTAATCCCACTCGCACCGCGTAATGACATTAGTCGGATTACGCAGCGCTTGCACGTCTCTGCAACGAGCCTGTACACGGTAAACGCTAACGTTCGTCATAACCAGTTACGGGCGGCAAGGCTGCTGTATCAGCGGGATTAACTAAGGTTAATAGGTTCCGTTGCTTTCGTAAGATCGTGCCGCGTACACGGTCATTTCCAACGTTTTCTCGCGATTAACATTTTCGACGAGTGGGGGGGAGGAGGACGTGATTCGCTGGAAGCCGAAAATCAAATTAACCAATAGGTGGGACGTAATAATTTACTCGCTCGGCGTAGTAGCCAATCCTCCGATTTCCGCGGAGGAACATCAAAGACGAATTAAGCGCGAACGAATTAAAAATAATTTGTCGCCGTGCTCGCGTCGTCGCGCCGCCATACGACGACGTACCGCCATCGGGAAACTTGATATCTGTCGAGCCAACTAAAATTACCTCGACCCATGTAGCGTACCAGAAAATCCCTTCAAACATCTATAAATAATCCTGTTCTGCTCTCAGAGCATGTAAATATCCTCGTTGCTGGTTACCTGTACACCGAGCTAAATACCCAACGACCTCCTACTATCGCGCCTCCCCCATGTGACGCTGCGTCGGCTAAAAATTCGACGCCAGTTACCCTAGTTATCTCGAACGTTTCCTTTCTTCGAGAGTTGGCGAAATGTCTACAGACTCGGGTAAAAATTTTCGACTTTCGTTCCTCTATGTTGCCACGTTATTGATACTCTGCGTGTATTTGTCCAACGCTAACTCCCTAACTGGATACCTATAAGTAACGTCGTTTTCTGACATTGTAGAATATTTTATTTCATTTAAAAGTTAATACAGCTTTAATCTGTAATATAATTTAACAATAAACACACTAAATGTCAATGTATTTAATTATAATATAGATTATATTAGGCATAACGTAGGTTATGTTCTAACATATTATAGCATAACCTATTACATATAACGTAGGTTATGTTATAACATGTTATAATAAGTAAAATTATATATTTAGGTAAAACAAAATAGTCAAAACAAATAATAAATTCGTTACTTCTCAAGAATTTCTATCCAATAATATCATACCGACGAGTTCAAAAGAAAAAGAAAGCGACGAATTATTGTATGACGGTTTGGTCACTCGTTATGGTCCGCAAGTGGTTAATCGTCCATAAATCGTAGTAGCGGCACAAAGCACGGAGGGGGATTTTCTTCGGGATTAATTAGCCGAGACAAAACTCGAGTCCGTGAGAAAATGAAAGCCTCCTTCGCGCGCCTGTATCGGAGCAAAATGAAAGATCTCGAGTGGAAAAGAAATATAATATCCGCGAAACGAAAACGAACGGTCAAACAATCGCCTCGGAAACTTCCGTGTATCGCGTGTATCCTACATCGCTGGGGCGGGTAATTAAAATCTCGGCTAAATTTATTGGGAGGCTAACAATTGGAGCCTTGTGGAAATTTCAAATTCCACGAATGAGAAGGTTAGAACGAATCCGGGCGTTCACGCGCGGACATCGGCGCACGGAGGAGGACTTGTAAATATTAATGAAGCGCGTTGTCGAAACGGTGGAACAACGGTTATTCGTTATTTTTAGCGAACAATGGGCCTCGTTTCCATTCGCGCATCGTGCCCGGATAATGTAATCCGCGATTCCAAAAACACACGTGCGCTCGCGTGTACGTGTATGCACGCGCGTACGCGTGTATCCATGACGTGGGAGTGTAGAACGCGAGCGGTATAGAGAGACATAGCGGCGTACACGTAAACAGAGCATACTGAGAAGCCAATTAGGGGAATTAACTTGGAATTGTCGACGTAGAAAGGGAAGGTAACCCAGCTGCGTAGACATATTCACGTATCGCTCGACGCAATGGAGACGTACTACCGCGCGAGCGTCGCGCGTCGCTTGGCGAGAACCCCCCTTCAAGCGACAAAAGCGTCCGTGTAAAACAAAGAGAGAGAGAGAGAGAGACAACGAGTACGACGAACGACGAAGAGCGACGTAGACGAAGCTACGTACATACATAGGTACGGAGGGCAAGGGAGAAGGAAAAGGGAGAGGACAAGGGAAGGATGTTACCAGCAACGGTATATCGTGCCACGGCGCAGTATGTTGCGTGTCTCGGGAAACACGTCGTGAATGTGACACACGGGGCTTTCAAGCCACCTAAGGCAACAAGCTCGCTTGCATACTAATAAGCTTGTGGATGGCTGAATACCCAGCTTTAGTTTGGCCATAATGGCAAGTCCATTTCAGGGGGGTGGCCCAACCGTGAACCACCCTCGCGAGTCCCTTTCTCTCCTCAAGGTCCTACCTAAACCTTCCTTCCTTCCCTCTGCCTTTGCCCAGTATCGCTTCTCCCTGATGCTTTTAGCCGCAAAACGTTTTAACGATAGTTAAACGCCATCCAACGTTCCTCCCCCGGCAAATTCCACCCCAATTCTTTTCCCCCGTTTCGTCTCAAATCGATTCCGAACCTCTCCGACCACTTTCGAGTCGAGCCGAGTCGCTTCGAGTCGTCGAAATTCTGTAAAATTGTGTCGACGTTCCTCCCGACGTGTGCCCCCTGTATACACAACAGCAGAGGTATGTAGTGTTTAAGCAACAGGTGCTCGATTAGCCGTGACGCAACTATGGTAATGTTTGCTGATTCCTTGCTTAACCTGATTCGATCGTCTTGCAGATTTATCGGCCGAAACGGGATTCCCGGTGTCTCGTCTCGAGTAGTTTAACCCGTTCTGGATGGACGGGTCTCTTTTTTAACAACCACCACGTGACAGCGTGACCGGAAATCTTAACCTCCTCTTGCGCTGGAATGACGTGCCACGCACATTGAGAGTTTTTTCTCCCAAAATTGCAGTATTTCCTCAGTTTTAAATATATTTAAGTACAACCCAGGCAAAACAAATAATAAATTTATTAATCCTCAATAATTTCTATCTAAGAATATAGATTATATTAGGCATAACATGTGTTATATTATAACATATTATATATTATAGCATGACATGTTATAATAAGTAAAATTATATGTTTAAATAAAACAAAATAGGCAAAACAAACAATAAATCTATTACTTCTCAATAATACTTTCTATCAAATGATATCATACCGACGAGTTCAAAAAAGAAAGCGACAAATTATTATATACGGTTCGGTCACTCGTTATGGTCCGCAATAAGTTGCCAGCGCAAGTGGTTAAAAATACCTACAAGTAATGTTTTCTGACACTGTAGAAAATTTTATTTCATTTAAAAGTTAACACAGCTTTAATCTGTAATATAATTTAACAATAAACACACTAAATGTCAATGTATTTAATTAGAATATAGGTTATATTAGGTATAACATAGGTTATGTTATAACATGTTACATATTATATATTATAGCATGACATGTATAAGTAATATTATATATTTAAGTAAAACAAAATAGGCAAAACAGTACTCAATTTCTATCCAGTGATATCATACTGACGAGTTCAAAAAGAAGGCCACGAATTATTGTATACGATTCGGTCGCTCATTATGGTCCGCAATCAGTTGCCAGCGCAAGGAATTAAACTAGCGAATACCGCCTTTGACCGGAAGAACTCTTCCTTCTCTCGTAATGATAACTGAACATATGAACAACTTCTAGTTGAATTGAATAAAGACTTGTGTTTGACTGTCAACCATCAATCAGTGCGTTTCGCTTTACAACCCCTGGCTACACATCAAGTATTTCTTTCCTTGTAAGTATACCTAAGGTGTCCGTGGCTAGTCAATAAAAACGGAATAATTGTATTCCAAGTAGGCGTTGATGAACTATGACAATCACGGGTTCTAAAGAAGGAAGAGTGGTGACGTACTTGGGTTCATTGAACAAGTGATCATTGGCCGAGTGAAATTCGAAATTATTCGTGTCGCAATGCTGTATGTTGGAACACAAAGAAAGAGCAGAGAGACAAGTATGCTAGTTTCTTGGTGCATCGGTAAAAAAGAGGGCACGTATCCAAGGCCATATAGGAGCTATTAGGTCCATTCGTGACAAGATCGCTTCGATCTGGAATTTCTCACGAGCAATATCTCCATACGTTTCCCTCGGTGCTTGGCGATCAGAACGCGATCCCCAGTTACGCTTTAACCCCAAAAATCACGGCGGTAGATCCGACGGTGGCTTACGGATCTTTTATTTATCGGTACTTACGAGCTCGCCGTTAACAATACCTTCTCGTTCAACTGCTACGTCGATGCCACGGCCCCTGGCTATCGATACAAGTCCCTCTTATAAATTCCGGCGAGGATCTTCGATAGCCCGACGTTTGAGTCGGATTCCTCGAAATAAGACGATAAGTTCTTTCGTGTCCGACTCCAGGGAAAACGATCGATTTCGAACAACTAGATTAATTTATCTAGGGGCGAGAAGTCTCCAAACTGGGTGTAAATATTTGTTTAAAAAACAGGCACTCCTCGCGTAAAGTTCACACATCACCGGGACAAAAAGATAGCAGATTTTAATTTCTTTTCTTTCTGTTCTGTTAAAGTGCTTTTATCAACATATATCATGAACTAAACTCTCTGCAATACAATTTCATGTTATTAAAAAGAAAATGGAAGTACGGTGATATTAAGCGGGTGAAAATGATAGCACACTTTCGTGAAAAACAATGGACAGAAACAAAAGGAACGAGTTTGATAAGTGTTTGATACTTGATATAACTTCCTTTGCCAATTAACGGCAGCCATTCTTCGAGGCAAGGATTTTTATAGCTTTTTTATGATTTCTCGGCCTAGTTCTTCCCACTCTTTCACGATACGTTTTCTTAATTCATTAATATTTGCGAATTGTCTTCCGTTCTGGTATACGGCCTTCGCCAAATTCCTTTCCAACAATTTTCTATAATATTCAATATTCCGGAAACTTGGCTGGCCATTCTAAAATACGAATCTTTTTATTTGCAAAGTGTCGTTTTACTGCTCTGACTTAATTTAACTAACAATTCACTTTTCCTTCTAATTCCTATTATAAAAACTGTATATTATATTATATTATATTATATTGTATTATATTGTATTATATTATATTATATTATATTGTATTATATTGTATTATATT
>NW_025110324.1:361259-366041 GCF_011392965.1 Frieseomelitta varia | reverse complement strand
TATATTATATTATATTATATTATATTGTATTATATTGTATTATATTATATTATATTATATTGTATTATATTGTATTATATTGTATTATACTATAATATATTAATATTACCATAATATGTTATAATATTATATTATGGTTTAATTGCGTTTTTTCCCCCACAATGTAAGAAAATATAGAATGTACTGTTCTGTCCCGGGCTGTGTGTTCAAGTACTGTTCTCGAACAAAGTGACCCGTAGCGTGGTGTCCGAACGAAAGCACCACCGCGGGCGGTATTCAGCACGCGTCACAACGCGACTCGCGTTCCGAAAGGAATTTTCCAATTAGTACGTTTATATTGAATTGCGCTAGGAGCACGAGGGAACACGAGGAACACAGGGATAATGGGTTGTTCCGTAACGAGATTGTCCCGTCGAATTCGCGGCGATTATATCTCGCGGCGGATAAGACCGCAATCCCTAATGACGGAACGGTTTGACGGGTTCGAGAGCCCGGACTGCGTGCAAGGCGGGTCTCGCCGCTGACAATTCCACTTGCAAATATCCGCGGAGCCACGTCCTCGTACCTCATATCCGAAGAACGGATGAAGACCCGTTCAACAAAGGAAATAAACCAGCTATCAAATCCACAGACTACCTCTGTCTGCTGTGTTATACAGCTTTTGTTGAATTTCGTTTGTACAGGGTGGAAAGAAATGTTCGTCACAGATGAATGCTACACCTTCGATTTGATGGAAATACACGTAAGTTGCAAAATTGATCTTGACTTTGAATTTCAAGTCTGAATTGAACTTTTAAATGTCAACAACGAAGATACTGATGAGTTGATGCAATCGTCTTACCTTTATCAAATGAACACTTGATTAATCCCTTGCGCTGGCAACTGATTCGCGGACCATAACGAGTGACCGAGCCGTATACAATAATTTATCGCTTTCTTTTTCTTTTCAACTCGTCGGTATGATATCACTGGATAGAAATTATTGAGAAGTAATAAATTTATTATTTGTTTTGCCTATTCTGTTTTACTTAAATACATAATTTTACTTATTATAACATGTTATGCTATAATATATAATATGTTGTAACATAACCTATGTTATGCCTAATATAACCTATATTCCAGTTAAATTCATTAACAATTAGTGTGTTTATTGTTAAATTATATTACAGTTTAAAGCTGTATTAACTTTTAAATGAAATAAAATTTTCTACAGTGTCAGAAAACGACATTACTTGTAAATATCCTTAACGACTTGCGCTGGTAACTGATTGCGGACCATAACGAGTGACCGAACCGTATACAATAATTGGCCGCTTTCTTTTTCTTTTCAACTCGTCGGTATGATATCTCTAGATAGAAATTATTAAGAAGTAATCATTCGTTTTGCCTGGGTTACGTTTAAATATACTTGAAACCGAGAAAATGTTGCAATCTGCGACAAAAAATTCTCGACGTGCGTTATTCCAGCGCAAGAGGTTAACGATCACGGCCGATATCGAGCCGATATTCGTATTCGCGAGGCGACGTTATTTATTAGAAACGTGCAAACGTCGGACACATTCGCTGGCCCGACGATTTATTTCCGCTTTTGTCGCTAACCAGCTCTCGAGGGATCTCACGGGCCGATATCGTGGAACGAGAGCATTGTTTACGCGGCTAGACCCAAGATGGTCGACTTCTCTCCTCGGGAAACTTATATACGCCGCAGTAGCGCCCGTTGTTGCACGTACACGACGTCGACGACGACGACAACGACAACGACGAGGATGCCGAGCTCTCGCGTACGGTGACACGGTAGTGGAGGCAGAGGGATATATTTACGTTAGCAGCCTCGATACCGAGTCCGTAAAGAGGTCGGTGTATGTCAGCTCGCAGCACCTCTATCCGGGAAAGAAAGAAAAAACTCGTGCAATGGGATTACCCGGAAGCTGGGAAATGTCTGGCTGTAGAGGGAAAGTGGCTGCTCGATTGGTACGAACCACCGCTCGTACAGAGATTCACGACGTTGTCTGGCTCCACCGACATTGTTAAATCTGGCATATTCGCAATATACGATACGGCTCGGCTAGCATTTCTTCGAAACGTCGCGTTTTTGTTGTCATTGTTAGCGACGTTTTACTGGCGATAGTTGACTGATTGGTGATTGGTGACAGACTAGATCGGTTAGATCATGTGTGTCCAACCAAAATTGGTACAATTGAATAAGAATTTTATTATTGGAATAATTTTATATATCGAATAATACCTTCCTTTTTAATTTAGTGTCAGATTAATTACGAATGATTCCCAAGGGCCAACGAAATATTTTTTACTTTAGACGGTTGACATATTTACTACTCCGTTCTCAGTTGATATCAACATGTTGCCAGTGAACGTGCAAATGGAATGTATTGAGTTCGCAATCGGATATATAACTCGAGGAAAAATTTATCCAAGTGTCTTTATTAAACTTTTATAAACCTACACCTACAACCGAAGAAAAATATTCAGTGCTCTTCGTGACGTGATGTGCATGTTTGCAAACAGAATTTTTCCCGTACGAAGCGCGCAAAAAAATAAATTGAGAGCTAAAATTTTTAACGAGAATCTTGAAAATATTCCTCGTATCGAACCAGACATTGATGAACTGATGTCTAAAAACCAAGTTTAATGTCCTTTGTTGAAAAATTTTCATATTTCTTTAATTAATGTAAATATATTTTTCTAATCAATGTATTGTCTCGCTATAAAAGTGGTTTTAACATTCTCATAAATAATATAGATTACATTGAAATGATATGAAAATATGTAAATTATGCGCGGTCCTCGACAAATTTTTATTGATCAATTTTAGAAAAATCTAGAAGATCTAAAGGATTGAACATCCATGGGTTAGATCGTGGTGGTCCAGCGTTCAACGAGACGAGGCACCTGATGTAAACAAAATATTCACCTGATAGCTAACGCTGACGGCAAATATTCGTCAATTGTTAATTCGTGTCAGTTCGTCAAATCAAACACAGTCTGCGTCGTTATTCATTCAATATTCTTGTCTAATTCACAAATGTTGCATTGCATTTGCATTTCTAATTCATTGAACTGCTCTAATTTGTTGAATCGATGCTAACAGTAGCTAAATTAACATGTGCCTACATGAAAAAGCGTCGAATACAGCTACCGAAAACTGGTAACCTTGCCATTACAAAGGTTGAAATTTTGACAATTGGAACGTATTATTGGTCCTATATACGGTATTATAAATGTAACGAATGACAGCGATGATAGTTTGGAATCAGAATAACGAAATCTTAAGTAATTACACTTTATTGCCTTTTTCTTGTACTAATTTTTATTTATTGTTGGTTGCTTTTCACCATCAAAAACTTATCATCATTACGTTCGTTCACATCTGATAATGGCCTCAACTCATCGAACGAACCATACCTGACGGCGAAGATGTAAAAATCAACGCCGATACCTGACGATCCCGCCTCTGAAATTTAATCGAATGCAAACGAGCCACGGGGACGAGGCTTCCATTTCAAATGTTTTGCATTCGCTAATTACAACTATTTAAAGGCCTCATTAATTAACGGGGGATCGGTCGGAGGCGCGAGACAAAGCGCGACTTTCTTACGAGTTTAATTCTCCTCGTTATAACGGCGAGAGTTCGTTCGTTATAAACGGGAAGGAGGGAAACTCGCCCTCACCTCGGCGACGATATTTCAACGATATTTTAATCTATTTTCATCGGCGTTCGTCTGCCTTTCTGACTCGAGTGGATCATCAAACAGTCGGCGAGTAATTGTGCAAGCAACGAGGACGTCCTGTCGTTTAGTAATAGATAGCGAATACCGTCGTCGTTCGGTAAAGTACCTACCTACCTACCTATCTACCTTTCGTAGGTTTGCTTCGTACTCGCCTTCGTACTCGAGAGATCGGGTAATAGTCATTTGCATTTTATTCGGCCCCCTTCTTCTTCTTCTTCTTCTTCTTCTTCTCTCCGCCTCTCCACTGTTTCCACTTTCCGCCAGTTTTTCCCTCCCTCCTCCCCGCCGCTCACTTTAACCCTTCCCTCTTTCCTTTCCTTTTGCACGATAACACAGCACAGTTTTTACGAGACGGCACAATCGTGCGGAATGACGAGCGATAAAGACGATGTTCGACGCGCGGACAATAAAGGATAATAAAGGAATCTCGCGGCGCAGCGAGATTAATTTTCACCCGCCCGTCGGCGGGATTTATGATTGGTCCGTGAGACGTCTTTCGTTCTCGGATTTCTAAATGTCGCGAGACGATTAACAGTGGACGCTGAGGGGGATGGACGTTGTTATAACATACATAGTGTCCATGAAGTCTCTTTACAATTTCAAAAATTTATTACAAAGGCAAATGAAGAGACAGATAAGTGGAAATTATTACAAAATGAAACGTATATATTTAAGTTTTTTCCTGCCTCATTTAATACATTTCTACATGGGCGCCATTAGTTGCACGAAGCACATCAAGACGGTACTCGATTTCTTGCCATGTTCGCTGTAACATACACTTGTAGCGACCTCTACTTCGAAGAATTTAGATCAACGACATCTATGTTCCGTCGAGATGCATATTTAATATAAACAATAGAGTATTTAAAAATAGCTATTAATTTTATTATCACCATGGAAATGTTTACTGACACTTATATATATTGTAGCCATAGTAGAAAATCTTCATTCGTTATTTCGTTATTTCGTCATTTAACTTTCATTATGTAATCTTCATTAAATTATTAGTAATTGTATATTTTGTGATATT